>NW_007738947.1:61214-62413 GCF_000696425.1 Galeopterus variegatus
CCCCCCCCCACTGTTCCCAACACCCATGCTTACTCCCAAGAGAAAACTCTTTAATTTTCCTATACATTTCTTTCTTTAGTTACTGCTATATTACTAAGTAATATTTTTATATTCCAAACCTATACTCACAAATTTAGGCCAACACTTTTTGTCTTTCTTTAAATAGCTCCAGGACTATATGTATTTTTTATTTTTCCACAACTTTTATTTTACAATTAAATACTTAATGCCTCTTCCCTGTTGAAAATTTTAGGAAAATGCAGATAAACTCTATTATAAAAATAATGATTATTATTTATTGGCACTTTGTATTGAAAGTAGCACTTTATACACATTTTTCAATTTAGTGCATACAGTCAACACATGAGACTAGAAACAAAAAGGAACTCCAGGCTTTGGATTGTTAAACTAATCATAACTGCTAAATGGTGGAATCTATTTAGGAAAAAAAAAAAAGGACCACAGGATCCACTAAAGAGAAAAAAAAGGAGGCTTTATTTTCCAGGAAAGAAACAATCTACAGATTGGGGGAAATGGGACAAACTGAAAGCATGTCCTCCACCAAGGGAGGGGAGAGAACTGATATTTATGCCTCCCAGAATCAGGTTTACATGAATATTCAGTGAACTTACAGGAATGCTATGAATATTTATGGAGAAGGCTATATGTTTGTGCAGTGAGTGCACATATATGTAATTATAAGGCACCAAAGTGTGTTACTGCATACCCCATAGACTGGCCATGGCTGGTTTTGACATGGCCTCTTATCAGAAGAAGGAAAAGAATGTTGGGTCTGTTTTCTGCTTAATTGAAGCCATAATGGGCCCCTAGGAATGAGAAGGGGGGGAAGTCAATGACTGGAGCCAGGTAGACTTGTTGAAGGTCAATGTGGAATTCCCAGCTGTAGCTGGTTTGGCCTTATGTTCTGAAAGTTGCCTTTTATTCAGTCACAGAAAAGAAAAACTTTGCAGCCAGTAATATAGCAATATATATTTGCAAGCTGAAAAGTATATCTGCCTCCTCCACCCTACTGTGGTCTTTTGGTTCGGTTTAACAATTTGAATATCTCCTTTAGCCACAAAAAGTCCATTTGTCTCTCTTTTGGAGTGTATATATATATACATATATATTTTTTTTCTTTTTTGTCTTTTTCATGACCAGTAAGGGGATCGCAACCCTTGGTGTGGTGTCGCCCGCAC
>NW_007738947.1:63588-64708 GCF_000696425.1 Galeopterus variegatus
GATGACTTTAATTCTAGCTAAATCTACACACATTTATAAATAATTCCTTGAGATAAATTACTGGAAGAGGTATTGCTACATCAACACACGAACATTATATTTTGGCAAACTGAAATATTGTCCCATTGTACACTTCCACTAATGGAATGTTAGTATTTTTATGTAATTTTTTCACATAACCTAAGTCCTAAATTAAATCCACTAAATATTCTCATTACTCTTTTATTAAACATACTCAGTGCAGTATTACCTGGAGAAAAATGCAGTTTGGGAGAGATGGCAAGGAACGATGATAATGTATCTGCTTATAATTTTTGCTTTTGGGCATCCTGTGTAATAAAGAACTGGTAATTTTTCATCTAATTTGAATGCTGTACAGTAGGATAAAGGATATAAAAAGGAGTATTTGGAATTTTTTCCCTCCTAGCTTTATTTTCTTTTTCTCTTTCTTTCTTTCACTTTCTTTCTGTTATTGGAACATAGTTGATTGTATATATCTGTGGGGTACAACATTGAATATCAATGCCTGTGTGCAATACATCATGATAAAATCAGGATAATCACTGTATTCTTCATTATACAATGTAATTGATTTTCATGGCCCTTTACCAATTCCTCCCTCTCTGAGATAAATCCTACTTGATTGTGGTGTATAATTTTTTGGATGTGTTGCTGTATTCTATTTGCTAATATTTTATTGAGGACTCCTGCATCCATATTCATCAGTGGCTTTGGCCTATAGACCAATAACAAGCAACGAGACTAAAGCAATGATCAGCAGTCTCCCAACAAAGAAAAGCCAAGGACCAGATGGCTTTACTGCCAAAGTCTACCAAACCTTTAAAGAGGAATTAATATCAATTCTCTTCAAACTGTTCCAAAAAATTGAAACATAGGCCATCCTCCTATACTCATTCTATAAGGCAAACATCACCCTGATACAAAATAATAAAAAAAAGAAAACTATAGGACAATTATCTTTGATGAATATAGATGCAAAAATCCTCAATAAAATATTAGCAAATAGAATACAGCTTTCATTATTTTAGTGACACACTCTATATTAATGATTTTTTCTCTTTTCTCTCTGTCTCTCTCTCTCTGTCTCTTTCACACGCGC
>NW_007738948.1:0-5472 GCF_000696425.1 Galeopterus variegatus
CCATAATAATCATATACATTGTATATTGACAAAATAAAAATTTAAAAAAAAAAAATAATAATAATAAAAAAATTTAAAAAATAAAAGATGTATTCAAATTACCATAGCAATCCCATCCCATTCAAACTCAAAATCTACCTATTAAAAACCTAATTGTTCCAGGCACTGGACTAGGGTCAGGAAACTAATAGTTTAATAATAATAATAAACACATCTGCCATTTATTTAGAGTACAGCACAAGGTAGAGCAGGGTTCCACATACTACAGCCTATTGGCCAAATCTGGCTCACTGCTTGATTTTATAAATAAAGTTTTGCTGGAACACAGCCACACCCATTCGTTGACATATCGCTGCTTTCATACTACATCAGCAGAGTTGAGTAGTTGTGACACAGGTCGTCTGGCTCATAAGGCCTAAACTATTTATTATCTGACCCTTTGCAGAAAAATTTGCTGACTCCACCACTCAATAGCTGGGGAGCTTCGAGGCACCTTTCTGTTCCTCAGTTTCTCCATCTGTAATAGCACCTGCTACACTGGGTTGTTGTGTAATAGCAGCTCCTACATTGGGTTGAGAAGGGCCTAGAACAGAACACAGTAAACGCTGCAGGTATGTGTCAGGCCCTGTGCCTTGCCGGCAACCCCAGGGTGTAGATATTTTCACCATCCCCATTTCACAGAAGAAGAAATGGAGGTCTGACAAGAGGAAGTGATTGTTCCCCAGGCATGTAGTAAGGATTTGGACCCAGAGGGGTGTGCTGTTGATTCCAGTAGCCTCTTCAGAAGAGCCAAGAACAGAAGTGAGATTGGCCCCTGCCCTTATGATGCTCTCAGTAGACAACAAGGAACAGATACAAATCTGCAGGTGAGGACCTTGATGGGAGAAGCACAGGTGCTGTGGGATCACAGAAGTGGATCCAGCACCCCGACCCGAGCAGTCAGGGGAGACTTCCTGGAGGAGGTGATGATAAAGATTCCCACATGGCAGAGAAAGTCCCAGCCACTGGCTCCCACCACAAAGGTGGCTCAGGGGTCAAAGGCACTGGGGATCTTTCCTGCCAGCCTCACTCATGGTCTGGAAGTATCCACAGTCACCTCGCTGCCTCTAGGAGTCAGCTCTCACCTGTCCTTCAGGAGGGAAGGACATCCCAGCACCTGAGCCACTCCATGAGCAGATATGGACATCAGCGAAGTAACCTGGGGCTTCTCATTTCTTCACAGCCCTCCCCAAAGCCAACACATCACAAAGGGTTCCTTGCTTGGGATCAGTGGGTCCCTGGTGTTGAGAGTCATCACTCAGTATCCACAGGAGGCAGAAGTCTCTGCCACTTCTTTCGCTGCTCCTGCCCTCTCTCACCATCTCTCCTCTTATCCCTACATGCACCGCCCTCCCCACAAGCCTGTTTGGTGCCACAGACCTGCCAGGTCTCTGATGTAACCTCCCTGAGCTTCTCTTCTGCAGCACCGTCCTTGGCAAGTCCTTCGTGTGTCTCTCATGCCCTGCTGTGCCCGTTCTGAGAACTGCAAGGCATCCTAATGCCCATGCAGGTGTTGGCGGCTCTTGCTGGCCACTTGGTTCTTGATACAACACTCAGTTAGGCTTACTGGAAGCTGAGATAGCAGACCCTGTGAAAGGCAGTCCCTGTTTCCTGAGACTCAATCATTCAACACATATCTAATGGAACATTCTACCAGTGTAGTAGGGGCAGTGCTGGGCACTTCCATGTTTATCAGCTTTATTACATCCATCCATCCATCCGTCCATCTGCATCCATTTATGCAGTCATATATGTAACTTTTTAAAAAATTAGGGCCTATCATGTGCCACATGGAGGCACATAATCTTCCAAACATCCTCAACATCAAGATAGGGTTTGACACGTGGTAGGCTTTCAATAAATGGGTGTCAAATAAATGAATGAATGAGTTAATGAATTATGATTGAAGTGAAAGTGTTTAGTAGATGCTGCATTCCAAACTGTCTTGCTCTATCATCTCCCAGTCTTCTTTTTGGCTAACTAGTGCTTCCTTGGTTAGTACCCTGTCAAAATCATTCTAAAGTAGAAGATTCGGGGCAAGGAGTAGAATTAGGAACTTAGTCTCTGGTCTCTGGTAGTTTATAAGCCATGCACTCCATGCTCCCACCTCTTGGTGTTTCTAGGGCCTATCAGCTGAGATGCAGGCTGTGATAGAGGTAGCTACATGTCACCATTTTCCCTATGGACACAGAGCCAAACTATATTTCTCAGCCTTTCCTGCAGTTGGGTGGGGCCAAATAACAGACTTCTAGTTAATAGAATGCAAATAGAAGTGATGTTCACCACTTCCAGGCCAGGGCCATGAACACCATCCAAGGAGGTGATATTCTGCCTCCTCACCTCAACTGCTGGCCAGACACAGAGGCAAGAGCAGGTGGCTCCAAGAACCTACAGAAGGGTAGAGCCACAGGGTGGAAGGAGCCTGAGAGGCTGTGTGGAGCAGAGCCTCCCACCTCCACCCTCTGACTGCCAAGTGGGCTTTACATGAGCATGAAATAAATTTGACACACAAGCACCATTACCTTTGCAGCTGATGGGCTCCAACCTGTTGCCCTCAAAAAACAGCTTCAACTGTGGGGCTTTCTTAACCTCAAACTCCTGCTGAAGCTCCTTCTCTACGGTGATGTCCACTTTGCCAAAACCGAGCCCGTTCTTGCCTTTGCCCATGATCTCCACGGCTTTGCCCAGCTCCTCAGCCAAGTTCCTGGATTGCTTTGAGGATGGATCGTCTGAAAGAGCCAGTGTAAAGACAGAACTCGCAGGAGCTTTTTCCCCCTCCCCCTCTCACAAGGTGGACTCTTTGTTTGGCCTGTGCAGTGGATTTAATGACCCTCCCAAAGTCACTGAAATTTAATTCTCACTGTAATTGTTGAGGGTGGGAAATTTTATTATGATAATTGAAAGATGGGGCTTTGAAGAGGTGATTAGATTGTAAGGACCATGCCCTAGTCCATGGGCATGGTTCTGAGGGCTTTATTATTATTATTATTATTTTTTCCTTTTTGTCTTTTTTACTGACCGGTAACGGGATCGCAACCCTCGGTGTTGTGCCCACACCGCGCTCAGCCAGTGAGCGGGAACCGGTCTCCACATGGGATCCGAACCCTGGGCTGGAGCGCCGCCGCGCTCCCAAGCTGCGCACTCTCCAGTGTGCCACCGGGCCGGCCCCTGAGGGCTTTAAAAAGAGAGCACATGAGAGTCTCTCTTTCTCTGTTCCATCATTTTCTGACATGTGAGACCCCTGGGTCACTGTTGCCACCACCAAGGCTCTCACCAGATGTATTCCTGGACTTGGGACTTCTCAGCCTCAGAAACTGTAAGCAATAAATTTAGTTTTCTTTATAAGTTACCGTTTCATGTATTTTGTTATAAGCAACAGAAACGGACTAGCACAGAAAATTGGTACCAGAAGTGGGGTCTTACTTACAACAAATACTTGAAAATGTGGAAGTGGCTTTGGAACTGGGTGTTGAGGAAAGGCTGGAAGAATTTGAAGAAGCAGGCTAGAAAAAGCCTAGTTGCTGGTAGGAGTTTAGAAGATAAGAAAACCAGGGAAAGTTTGGAATGTTTTAGGGATTTGTTAAATGGCAGTGACCAGGATGCTTATGGAAGTATGGACTGTAAAGACCACTCTAATGAGGTCTCAGATAGAAATAAAAAGGGACTTACTGGAAACTGGGGCAGGCTGCTTAGTTCCTGGGCCTTTCTAGTGCTCAGCTGATAATGGGTAAGTTATCATAAATGTGACAGGATGTAAGACACAGTGGTTCACGAAATTAGACAACTTGGAAGATGTCCATCAGGGTTTTTTAGGTTCAGTAGTACTGGAAACAATAAAACTTTGGGAAACTTAATCTCTCTAAGCTCCACTTTTCTCTTGTGTAAAATGGGGAAAATAATAGCAGCTACCTCATGGAGTTGTCAGAGTTAAATAAAATTTAACAAACAGTTTATATACTGCTTATTATTTCCCAAGAGTTTTAACTCGTTTACTCCTTCCAATAATTGCGTGGGGTGGTATTATTATTATTATCTCAGTTTTATAGATGAGGGAACTGAGGCACAGCAAAATGACCTACTTGCCCAAGACCATACCACTGTGGAGCTATAGCCAGGATCCGAACTCCCTCAGTCCAGTGGCAGAGTTTCCACTCTCTAACCTCCACTAGGCATGTAAAACACTTAGCATAATGCCCAGCACATGGAAAGGACATAATGCATTATTCTTACTATTATTATTATTGCAAAATTTCTGTGGTCAGAAACTGGGGTGGGGGGAAGAGATAGAGAGGGAAAGAGATTTCATAAGCGCCATCTGGTGGAATGCCACAGGTAAGGAAGGGGGGGGGGGGGGGGTGACGATGCTTCCCTGTCTCCTCTGTGCACACCCCCTTGGAGAGAGACCTGACATTCTCCATTAAGAGATCTGATGCTCTGGTTTCCTTGGCCCCTCACATTGCTGGGCAGTGAGGTGGCGGTGGGTGTAGACCTTTTCTGGAGCCAGCAAGTGACCTTGGCAGTGGGCTTTCTGGCTTAATTTCTGGCCTAAATGGTAGAGGACTAAAAGATGCTCAAGTCTGCCTTTCTTCCTCATGGTAACATTGTGAGACTGTAGGTCCTGCACTGCCCCATGTCTGAGGCAGATGGACCGAGCCAGGGCAGGGGCTCTTTGATTCCTTTTCAAGCCAGAACTCTTATCTTTCTCAAACCCCCTTTCCATCTGGAGCACTTGGAAAAAGTGCAAATCACCTCCACTGCTGAGGGCATGTTCCAAGTCTAAGAGAGAGGTCTTTTGTAAAGCATAGCCCAGAAAGCTGGGCCCCGGGATAGCTGGCACACACCCCACTGCCAGGCAGCCCATCTGCTCCTGCAGTGGAACCCGAAAGTGATTGATTGTTTTCGTTAAACTCCCAATCAATGGATGGGAAGTGGGGACTTTGCGCCTCTCTTGTAGATCGATGCCTCTCCACGGCCTGCTTTATCACCATCATCGCCTTCGATACTGTCCATCCATCAGCAGTAGCAGGAACTGGCCTTCTGCCAGCCACTCTGGTCCACAGGCCTCTCCCCGGCTTCCTTGTGGATTTGGCCATGCTGAGCTCAGGGTTCCTGATTGACACAGCATCCAAACCTGAATTTCTAAGGGCAGAAGCTCAGGGCAAGAGAAACACTTGGAATGATTGTCCAAATGGTGGAGCTTTTAGAGGTTACACACAAAGTCCAGTGCCCCTGAGTGTCCGAAATGGAAATGAGAGAAAGGAGTTGTGGCAGCTGGAATGCTGCGATCTGAGCACTAGATGGATAAGACCTAACAGTAATAGTCATGGGGATTCATTCATTCATTCATTCATTCATTCATTCATTCATTCAACGAGTCATTTCTAGGATATGCCATATGCCAGGCACTATTCCAGGTATTGGGGATATAACAGT
>NW_007738948.1:6179-7583 GCF_000696425.1 Galeopterus variegatus
GTGTTAATATTGTGCTCCATAAATATATACAGTTATTGTGGGTCAATTAAGAAAAATAAATGAAAAAGAGAGAAATAGAGAGTAGAATAGTGGTTACCAGAGGCAGGGAAATGAGCGGGGACAGGGGCTGGAGAGAGGTTGGTAGACTGGTGCAAAGTTACCTCTGCCTTAAGGAAGAGTAGTAATGACCCTAGACAACTCCTAATAAATCTTATCTTGGCCTCTCCGTACTAAACATAGTCTTTCCTTCTCTCCTTGACTGATTCAAGTTAATTTTGAAGAAAAAAACCATGGGCCATTCATTCATTCATTCAACATCTATGGAGGCTGCCATGTTCTAAGCACAACACCAGATGTTAGGAATCAAGAGATGAGTAAGACCTGCCCCCATGAAACGTGCAAGTTTAAAAGCAGTTTTGATACCGTATGGCAAATGCTATGGAAGGGAGAAGCATAGAGGGCTGCATAAGCACGTGGGAGACCCGGCCAGTCTAACTGGGAGTGAGGGCGGGCACGGCCTCCTGACAGGAGCTTAAACCTCAAAGTCCAGGCAAGGACGTGCAAGGAGAACTGGAGATGGCAGAGGGATTTAGGAGGTGGCATCAACAGGACACGTTAATGGTTTAGATGCAAGAATAGAGAGGAATCAAGAATGACCTTGAAGTTTCTGACTTTGCCACTGGGCAGATGGTGGAGCTGTTTGTGAAAGCAGGACCTGAGAAGAAGCAGGTTGTTGGGACCAAATCAAACATGCTGAGGTCTGTTTTGGATACAGGTGGCTTTGAGACATGCAAAATACATCTGAGAAGAAAGGTCCCACCGACCACTGGCTCTTGGGCCTCCTCAGAGAGATGAGAAACTGAGCAGCAGCTGAGGATTTGAGAATTACTGGGGCAGTCCCTGTGGGCCATGCCTGAAAATCCCTTTTGTAAAGAGCCCATTTGTCCTTGGAAAAAAAGCTTTTATAATGCTTTCCCCAAGCGATTAGTTTTTCCAAAGGTCACTTCAGAAGGCCTGCCAGTTTTTGAGAATTCATTTTGATTTAAATTGTGTATTGGCAGAAATCAAAGATTCAAATGTAATAATTTTAATTGAGTTTCTCTTTTAGATATCAAAATCTCTGCTGGGGTTGAGTTCACTGCTTTCAAATACCTGCTAGTGGGAAGGCTTGAAGTTTAAAGTATTTAAATTGGCTGTTATCAAATGCAATTAAAGAATGTAAAATTGATTGGCCCTCTCTGTAGCCCCAGGTTCAGTGTCAATCCCTAAGTTATAAGACACAATGAACCATGAACTCACCCTTCCTCAGTCTAAGACATGAGGGGCAGTGGCCATGCCAGACGGGCTGCTCAGCTGCTGCAGCTGGAAAGATTGTTTCTGAGGACAAGTCCTAACCACTAGTTC
>NW_007738948.1:8325-11868 GCF_000696425.1 Galeopterus variegatus
CTCGGGGCACGCAAAGTACAGAGCTTAGACTATTTTAACGGCATGCATAGCACTTGCATTAGTCCATTTTTGTTGCTTGTAACAAAATATCTGAAACTGGATGATTTATAAAGAAGTAAAATTTATTTCTTACAGTTTCAGAGGCTGGAAAGTCCAAAGTCCAGGAAACATATCTGATGAGGGCCCTCTTCCTGGTGGGGTGACTCTCTACAGCAACTCAGGGTGTCACATGGTGAGAGTGGGTTGTGAAAGAAAGAGCTAAGCTTCTGACTTGCTCTCCTTCTAAAGCCATCAGAACCACGCCCATTACTCTGTGAATGGATCAGTCCTCTCACAAGGGCACAGTCCTCACAATCTAATCACCTCTTGAATGCCTACCTTTCAAAGGCCAAGATTGGATTTCCTCTTTTTTTTTTTTTTTAAAAAGATGACCGGTAAGGGGATCCTAACCCTTGGCTTGGTGTTGTCAGCACCGCACTCTCCCGAGTGAGCCACGGGGCCGGCCCTGGATTTCCTCTTAACACTGTTACAATGGGGGTCAAGTTTCGAATACATGAGCTTTCAGGGGACACATCTGACCCATAGCAGCATTTTAAAGAGTTTCTCATGCCTTGTGACATTTATGGCTTAAACTGTAAAGTGCTTAAGAAGAGAAACTAAGACTCTTTTTCTCTGGGACCACCACAGACCCCACCCAGGGTCTGGCACCAAGCAGAGCTGTCTCAAAATGGGGTGAATAAGACACAGTAGCTTCTGCCTGTGGGGTGCTCGCTAGGGGCTGGGGCCTACCCCTCTGAGCCCACTTTTATCCTCACGACAGCCTGCAAGGGAGGAATGATTACCTTGCTGTACAGATGAGGAACCCAGCAATGACAATGATAGTAAAGCCAAAATCTTCTTTTTTTTTTTTTTTTTTTAAAGATGACCGGTAAGGGGATCTCAACCCTTGACTTAGTGTTGTCAGCACCACGCTCACCCGGTGAGCAAACCAGCCATCCCTATATGGGATCCGAACCCGTGGCCTTGGTGTTATCAGCACCACACTCTCCCAAGTGAGCCACAGGCCGGCCCAAAGCCAATATCTTCTTAAGCTCTTATTTTGCACCAGCCCCTGTGCTAATCATATTATCCCACCTAATCTCCATGGCAACCCTACACATTATATAATGTTATTGAATCCCCCATTTTGCAGCCAGGTAAAGAGAGGCTCAGAGTTCTCAAGATCACATGCCCAAGGTCACCGGCTGGTAAGTGGCAGAGCCCAATGTTTGAATGTAGGACCTTGAGCCTCTAAAGCTGACCTTTGCCACATTATACTGTACCGGTTGGACTGGAAATAAAAATGAGACTATAGAAGGTTATGGTTAGAGAGGGGTAAACAGAGAGAGGGAGAAAGGACTGTCCCAGAACAGCAGCGAGATCAGGAGGGAAGGGGGACATGGGTGGAGGGTGGCTTGGGAAGGGGCAGAAACCAAGACAGGAAAGGCACCCTGCCCTCCCCTGCCCTGCTCAGCTCTGCAACCTCAGGCTCTGCCTGGCCTCTAGAAACCTGGGTGCTGGTCAGGCCTGGCATAACCTGGAAGCAGGCCTTGGGGATTGACATGGAGCCAGCCACTTTCCAGGAGTGGCTCTGATGGCAGGATTATGAATCCAGTGCTTACATCTGCTTCCTGCATCCCCCAAATCCTTCCATGGGAAAGTGGTACATTACAGGGTCTGTGGTCCTCACTTGTGCTGTGTGACCTTGGGCAAATCACTTGGCCTTTCTGAGTTTTTGTTTCCTCAGCTATAAAATAGGGCAATGAATAGTGCCCGCCACCCTAGGTTGTGAGGATCAAATGACTTGACACTTCACGAGGTGCTTAGGACAGTGCCCAGCACACAGTGAGTGCTCAGTGGTGAAGGCTGCTATGAAAATCCCTATGCTGTGTCCCATGGCACAGCTCTGAGCCAGCACCTCGGGAAGCAGCCTGTTCTCACCCCACTCTCTGCTGACACCAAGAACAACAGTCCAAAGAACAAAGCGGACATGCAAAGCTCAGCTGGTTAAAGCAACGGTCTACAACGTCCTTGCACACAACTGCTGTCATTTACAGCTCTCTGGTTGTGCTCCAGGAACTTAGCACATCTTATTTAGTCTTCACAATAATCCAGCATGGTCATTATGTTTATGCCCATTTTACAGAGGAGAAAACTGAGGCTCAGAATGGTATACACCTGAGGGTAACACCTGGCTCTTTGTCTTCAGTGGGACAGAGGAGCCACGTACAAGTCCAAGGTGAAAGTGGCAGCACAGTCCCTTGCAATTTCTTTAACTTCCTTGGGCCTCAGTATTCTCATCTGGAAATGGGAAGAATGTTACATATATATATATGTATTTTTTAAAAATTAATAATGTGTTTAGCAATAGGTAAAACTCCTCTGGCCCCAAAAGCAAGGAGGCAGGCCTCACCCTGTTTGTCACCCACCACCCTGGAGGGGACACTCACGGAAAAGCACCATGAGGAAGCGGGTCTGGTTCAGCATCTGGGTCAGGCCAGCGGGCGTTAGCACCAGCAGGTTACGTTCCTCTAGGATGCGCAAGGGCTGGGATATGTTGATGCTGGGAACACTGGCATCCACCTCTGGTGAGCTGTGGACAGTGTGGACACAAGAGGCCACCAGCAGCAGGGGCGTCCAGAGCATCTCCATGGCTGTGCTGCAGGAGCAGAAGGAGCAGAGCCCTTATCAGCACAGGTGGCAAGCCCCACGTCGCCACTCCCCACACGCTTCCTTGTCTGCTATTCGGTGTTTGGTGAATGTGGACTGAGCTCTGCCCACTGCCTCCCAGCAGTGCCCACAGCTTGGCAGCAGCACCAGAGAAGAGGTAGTAGGTCCACGTCAGGACCAGTGGTGATGGCCTGGGGAAGCTCAGAGCAGCAGGGCCCCACCCAGAGCAGCAGGACGCTGACTCAAACACAGGCCATTCTAGCCCACAGGCTTCCCAGCCAGTGAGACCTTTGCAGAGACGGGGTCCTATTGTCGAGTCCTGCCATGGGCCTCTGGATCTGAAATAACTGGTGCCACCCCCCATCACAGCCTCCCAGGAATCTCTCTGGTGACGATGCCCCTGCTTCATGCTCCCCCAGCTCCTGCTTGAATGCCCCCATGACGGGAAGCTCACTCCCTTGCATTGTACCCCATCTGATTCTTGAACAAATTTTCTCAAGTGTAAATATTTTCTTTTAAAAGTCATAACTGCGGGGCCAGCCCGGTGGCGCACTGCTACAGTGCGCCGCTTGGGAAGCGCGGCGGCGCTCCCGCCGAGGGTTCGAATCCCACATACGGACCGGTTCCCGCTCACTGGCTGAGCGAGGTGCAGGGAGCAACACCGAGGGTTGCGATCCCGTTGCCGGTCCCGGGCCGGTACGGGCATGACACTGAGGGTTGCGATCCGTTGCCGGTCATGAAAAAAAGACAAAAAAGGGAAAAAAAAAATCAAATAAAAGTCATAACTGCAATACACACTTGTAAAAGTTCCAAACAATACAATAAAAATCAGTC
>NW_007738948.1:12379-12933 GCF_000696425.1 Galeopterus variegatus
TAAAAGTCATAACTGCAATACACACTTGTAAAAGTTCCAAACAATACAATAAAAATCAGTCAAGTGGAAAATAAAAATCTCTTCCGTAATCCCACCGCTGAGAAAGCTACTGTTGGCAGTTTCGAATGAATCTTTACAGATGCTGAAAATGCCTATACAAAAATACTTTTCAATGTACATTTTGAAACACAAATGAATCAGACTATGCTTATTGTCTGGTGCTTGATTAGCTCTTCTTAACCCCGGAAACACATTAAAATCCCCTGGGGAGCTTCTAGAACAACACTGATGCTCAAATCTCACTCAGACCAATTAATTCAGAACTGCTCAGGGAGGGGCCCAGACAGCTACGTTTCAAAAGCTCTCGAGATGCTTCTTTTGTTTGTTTTGTTTTAACTTTCTATCTGGGAAACTTTGAACATGAACAAAAATAAAGAGAATGGTGTAATGTACCCCCAAGTTACCCGTCACTTTACTTCAGTTACTGTCACGACCAATCCTATTTCATTTATATTCTCATCCACTCTCTGCCCCGAGTTATTTTGAAGCCATTC
>NW_007738948.1:14091-26447 GCF_000696425.1 Galeopterus variegatus
AGGAAAGCCCTCTGCAGTTGGAGTGGGGCCGACCCCGGCCTTCCCTCTGGCCTCGCGGAACCGTCGCAGCTCCTGTCCACTCCCTCCTTCCCTCATTCATTTATTCTTTCATCAAACATTCTTCAGGTCACGATGCAGGTGCTAGGGATAGAGAAGCAAACGCGACAGATGAGAGTCCTCGCATTCCAGGAGCTGGACACACGCCCTTGAGATAAATAGGTACGAGCAGTACGTCAGCTGACGACACATGCTGAGGACAAAAGGTAGAAGAGGAAAGCTTCCAAAGTGACGGGGGGGGGTGACATGTTAAATAGGGCAACCATGGAAAGCTTCATTCCAAAGTTGACATCTGACTCAAGGAAGAAAAGAAGGGACCGAGTTGTGTTTCTGGGGGTCAGCAGGGGTGGCCTTGAGTGCTCTTTCCCACTGACCCTCCCACCTTACTCTTTCTCCTGAGACCCCCTCCCAAAAGCCCCAGCTCAGCTTTGCATCATCCCAGGGCTCCCCTCACACTCTGGACCCCTCTGGCTCAGCACCTGCCCCTCTGTTGGCAGGACTGCAGACCTCTGTTCTCCCTGCACCTGCTCCTCTGGCCTGGCAGCCCCTGTGGCCCCTCTGGCCCCACTCTGCCTGGCCCTACAAATTCCAAGCCCAGCTCTAATGTCAACTTCCACTTAGGGGGCAGTGGCCATGATGGGACACATTCATAATAAGAATGGCTAACACCCAGGAGCTTGTTACTAGCCACACCCGTGCTGAGCACAGACTGTACATTCTCTGGTCCAGCATCATTGTGTCCCAGCCACTGTGTCTCCTCCAGACGGGGCAGTCACCTCCTCATGATCTCTCTGCTTCTACTCTTTGCTTTCACCCAATGCATGCCCCACACAGCAGTTACAGATTTTCTACTTATTTATTTATTTATTTTTATTTTATTGATTGTATTTTTTTACATTCTATGATATTGTTGCAGAGCAGTTGGGAGGGTGGGAGAGAGGGGAAAGGGGAAGAAAATGGGATGGAAGAAGGAGGAAGGAGGAGGAGCGGGATTGAGGACTGCGGCACCTCCCACATTCCCACAGGGGAGACCAGGGGGCTTCCAGCGGTGGCTTGGTCATTGCCAGGCTGGATGCAGATGTCAGGGAAGTGTGGCAAAAGTCCTTGCCTCCCACCTCCTCAACTCGGGAACCTGGGGCACTTTCTGCGTTGGCTTGGTGGTCCTCGCTGGGCTGGTTGCTCGTGTTGGGGGGACATGGCCAAAACCCAAGGCACCCTACTGCCCCAGCTTGGGTGAGCCTGGGGCACTTCCTGCTGCAGCTCAGTGGTCGTTGCTGGGGTGGTTGCATATATTGAGGGGGGGGTGGCTGAGGCTCTCGTGACTGGTTATGGTTGTCAGGGGGATGGCTGCGGCCTCTGGCCCTTCCCCCTTTTGTTTTGGTAGCCCAGAGGACTTCTGGTCCTTTTAGGTGTTACAGGTGTTCTTTGGTGAAATGAGACCTTTACTATAATATCAAACTTTGTCTCTTGTTGTGGGTACTTGTTTTTTCTTTCAGTCTGTGTTGGATTATTTGCTTTCCCCACCACTCAAACTCTGCACTGGAACTAATTTGCTGTCCTTTGCTTACTTCTAAAATGGGGGAACTTCTTGTGGAGACCAGTACTTGAGCCCTGTGGTTGAGCTAAATTGCTGCTTTGCTGCTAATTCTCTGGGGAAGGCTTTCTGTGCAGTTCAGGTTTTAATGGTTGACTTTATAGGTACTTCCAGTTCTAGTGAAATCCAGTGCACCTGGGTTGTGTAGAAACACTGGTCTGGGCCTAAGTCTTTTCATCAAACTGCACCCCATGAAATTCTATATTCCTGACCAGTCTCCTCTGAATGGTCCTGTGCTGACTGGGGGGGAGATCAGCTGTTCTTGCTGTGTCCCATTGTTCCCCTGGTGGGCCAGTCTCCCCCACTGCCTGTGCTCCAAACACTTCCCATGGGACAGGCCAGGCTCTGGTCCCTTGCGATGACTCACTGGCCTCTGAGTTGCTCCTTTTTTTCAGTTGTTGTGGCTCCTGGCCTGGGGGCCACCAAAGCCCTCTTCTCTCCTGCTGCCTCCAAGCAACTTCATCTGAAGGGCACAACTGCAGCTTTTTGCCAGCTCCTGCTCCATGTGCTCAGCAGCTCCAGCCTGGAAATAGCCAGGATTCAAAATGGTCAGAGGGGTTTTTTCTTCCTCTCATCATGGCTTCTCCCACCTTCATGCAGGTCTCTCCTCCTCTTCCTCTGAGCTCTAGTGGCCCCAGCTTGGCTGTCATTGCTTTTTTATAGTTGTAAATTGGTTGATTTGTGGGAGAGATTGATGCTGGGGACCATCTATTCTGCCATCTTGACCAGAAGTAGAGATTTTCTTTATAAACATGAAGTTGATTGCATCACTCCTCTTATTCAAAGGCTCGTAGCTGGCCATCACACATGATCCAAACCTTCCCCTCGGGCCTATCGGGCCCCACCAGCTCTGGGCCCCGTCCTCATCCCTGTCTGACCTCTTCCCCTCTACTTTCTCTCCTCCTCACAGTGGGCCAGTCCCATTGGTCTCCTTCCCTTTCCTCAAGCTGCCCACCTGTACCTGCCGTGGGCCTTTGCCTCTGCCTGGAACACCCTTCCCCGATGTCTACAGCCTTTTCTGGTCATTCAGGTCCCAGCTCAGGTATCAGCTGTCAGAGGGGTCTTCCCAGGCCACTCTTTCTCACCCACCTTCACTGCCAGCACTCTCAGCCATATCACCATTGTCTGCTTTATAATTTGTATTATTTCTGAGCGTACCTTGTCATGCTTTTTTTAAAACTTTCAAATGTAAATGTCGTGCTCCCAGCCATTTTCCCGCCTCCTAGAACAGTTCCTGGACAAGACTAGGAGCTCAATCAATGTTGAATGAATGAATGAATCAGTGAGTGACCTGATTTAATTCTCACAACAAACCCCGTGGTCTATTTCAGTGGTTCTTGACCATGACTACATATTAGAATCTCTTGGGGAGTTAAAATAAAATACCAATGCTCAAGCCCAAACCCAATATGTTCTAATTTAATTCTCCTAGGATGGGGAGAGCCTGGGTGTCATTTTTTTAAAAGCCCTCTAGTGGATCCTAGTGTGTAGCCATCTATAGCAAAATCCACACTTAAATTTGTGACACCTAGCACAGCAAAGGGCCTGTGGGTCAGATTTGAGATTTTCAGTGAAGTTCATACCTGTGGGAAGCCGGGGCTGAGCCGGGGTTGGGGCAGCAAACTTCAAGGTACCCAAGAGGAAAGTCGTGACCCACAGAGCAGACTCCTGGCTTCCCCTGGTCATCAGAGCAGACCTGGAGGCAGCCAGGTGTTCCAAAGAGATCCAGAGACAGAAATGAAGTCCCTTGCTGGGCACACTGAGACCACAGCAGCCTCAGGAGCAATGTTCTGAGTTCTGGGGTTCTGGAGGAGCAGGGATGACCCTGGAGAAGAATGGGCCATTGTTGAGTAACAGGTGGCCCTGCCCAGCAACCCCTGCTGAGAGGACAACAGGGGTTGGTGTTTGCAGGTGGGGTCAGAAACAAAGCTTACTGTGGAGCACTGGGTGGGGCACAGAAGGGCCTGACTCAGTGCCTGTAGATTGGAGTTGGAATCCCAGCTCTGTCCTAAGCACCTGTGTGGCCTTGAGCTTGTCACCTCCTTTTTCAGAGGCTCAGTTTCCTCTCCTGTGAAATGGCATGCAACTCACAAGGGTGCTGTGAGAGTTAAATAGGATGATATATGCAAAGTGAGCAGTGTAATATCTGGGAGGTAGGAAACACTTTCACCCACCCAGCCACATCTCCTAGTGCTCTTTCTCAGCTCACTCTGCTCCAGCCACACTGGCCTCCTGTCCAGTCCTCAAATACGATGGTCACACTCCCATATCAGGGCCTCTGCACTTTTAGGTTCCTCTGCCAGGGAAGCTCTTCACCAGGGAGACTCAAGGTTCACCCTCTTAGTTCCTTCAAGTCTTTGCTCAAACGTGACATTCACAGTTGGGCCTTTCCTACCACTTTGTTCAAAATCGTAACTGCCCCATCCCCCTCTCAGGCCCTCCTCACCCTCTTTCCAGCCTTTACTATTCTTCCTAGCATTAATCACCTTTTAAATTCCATATAATTTACTTTGCCTAGCAAGTAACAGGTGCTCAAGAAATATGTGTTGAGTGAATACACGAAAGGCCGTTAACATTATCAGTATCGTCCTTGTTATAGTCAGAGCTCGCAGCCTTCAGCTATCTGCTGCCCAGGTTTTGTTAAATTCTGATGAACAGTGGTGATATTGAGACCAGATTGCCTAAAGAACAGGCAGGCAGTCCATCCACCTCTCTGAGATAGAGATGGTATCTTTAGATCTGGCTGGACATTTAGAGATGAGGTTGTTCCCTGAAACCCAGTGGAAGACTGGGTACCAAGCAAGTGAGACTTGAGGGCCAAGAGGATGATTCCCTGTGGTCAAGCTTGGCAGGGAGGGGAGGAGCTGATCACATTGAAATGGGCCACACTGGCCTGGCAACAATGGCCTCCCTCAATGAGACAGAGCTACAGGGGAACAAAGCACAGAGAGAGATAAACCCCCAGTGTGATGCTGAGTCACTGCAGAGACAGGCAGTCAATGCCTAAGCATCCTGTCTATGGGACACCCATGTCCCTCCTCCGTCAGGGGGACTTTGGTACAATTCTAGGGATAAGGAAGAGGCTGTGAAGATTAAATGAGCCTGAAGTTCCCACAGGTCTTGGTGACTGGGAACTTAACCAGGTTTGGTTTGATTCTGGAAAAATAAAACAACAGCACACACACATACTTTGTGCCCAGAGTGTCAGAATTCAATGTATATTTGTTGCACATGGGAGGTCTCAGCACAATGTCTGGCAGATAGAAAACAAAAACAAATCTTTGGGCTGTTACTATGATTTTCCATGTTACCTAAATTTCCCCAGTTTCTCCAATTATACAGGTTCATTCATTTCTTTGATATCCAAAAAATAACTCAAAACCATGTCTCAACTTATCATGTTAAGTCTAGCATCCTCTCCAACATTTTAGAAGATACTCAGGATGGATATCCTTACATGAATCCCCACGTTCTCACCTGTCACCTCTCTTTCAGTCTACAGCGTGTTCTCTTGCTGACGACTCCCGCTGTCCACCATATGCTTGTATCTCAAACTTGAACACAGCCCCCAAGGCACCACAAACACAAATCTGGGTGGAACAGACTTCTGGAAATAACTAAAATGGAGAGGTAGAATGAAGAACCACACTGTTCAGCTCACACTGGGGCTTAAGTCCTGTAAAATTCTGATAGAGTGAAGAGCAATGAGAACTTTGATTTGGCTTCCGTGCTATGTGAGATTGGCCCTTTCCTCTGTCTTCCATCCTATGGCAGCTATGTAGCTATGGCAAGATGGCTGATTCTTTTAGTATATCTTTCTTCTCATCTGTGAGATGAGAGTGTTGGGCTAAGTGGAGTATTTACAACCTGCATTCCGAGATACTCAAGTGGTTTTCAAGTGTCTGATTAAAATTTGCGCATGATTACTGCTTCCTCACCCATTCTCCTTGGGAGGAGATGAACTCAGCTACCCTAAGAGTGGCTTTGGTAGGAGCAATATGGGGTTTCTGGAGCCCCTTCCTACTATATCTCCCCTGTCCCACCAGGTGACCACACCCAACAATAGGATTCATTGTGCCATTTTGTTTGAAAGGCATGGAACATCATTGAACTCGGTAATCTTTAAAACAAGATATGAACTCAACTCCAGAGCACCCAGTTAAGTAAAGCAATTATTATTGGAACTCACAGGAGAGACAGACTCCAACATAATGATAATTGGGGACTTTAATACCCCACTTTCAGCAAAAGACAGAAAATTAACCAGGAAACATTAGAATTAATCTCTTCTATAGGCCAACTTGACCTAACAGACATACATAGAATATTTCATCTAACAGATGCAGAATACTCATTCTTCTCAGCAGTATATGGAACATTCTCTAGAATAGGTCATATATTAGAACACAGAACAAGTCACAAAAAATTTTAAAAAATCAAAATCATATCAACTCTACCTTGTTCAACCACAATGGAATCAAACTAGAAATCAACAAAAAAAGAGACATTAGAAACCTTCGGAATACATGGAAATTAAACAATATGCTCCTAAACAATGAACGGGTTGAAGAAGAAATCAAGAAAAAAAATTTTTAATTCCTGGAGACAATTGAAAATGAAAAAACAGCATTCTAGAGCCTATAGGATACAGTGAAAGCAGTTCTAAGAGGGAAGTTTATATCAATAAATGCTTACATCAAAAAAAAAGAAAGACTCCAAATAAACAACATAATGTTACACCTCAAGGAGCTAGAAAAACAAGAACAAATCAAACCCAAAATCAGTAGAAGGAGAGAAATAACAAAGATCAGAGCATAAATAAACGAATTAGAGAATTTTTTTTTAAATACAAAAAATTGACGAAACAAAGAGTTGGTTTTTCTAAAACATAAACAAAATTTATAAACCTTTAGTCAGACTAATGAGGAAAAAAGAGAGAAGACTCAAATAAATAAAATCAGAAATGACAAAGGAGACATTACACCTGATAACACAGAAATATAAAGGATCACAAGAGACTAGTACAAACAGCTATATCCAAAAAAACTGGAAAACCTAGAAGAAATGGATAAATCCCTAGACACATACAACTTACCAAAGTTGGATCATGAAGAACTAGGAAACCTAAACAGACCAATAATGAGCAATGCGATTGAAGCAGTAATAAAAAGTTTCTCAACAAAGAAAACCCCAGGACCAGATGGCTTCACAACCAAATTCTACCAAACATTTAAAGAAGAACTAATACCAGTTCTTCTCAAACTCTACCAACAAACTGAAGAGGAAAAAATACTTCCCAACTCGTTCTACAAAACCAGCATTACACTTGTACCAAAACCAGAAAATGACACATCAAAAAAAGAAAACTACAAACCAATAACTCTAATGACTGCAGATGCAAAACTCCTCAACTAAATACCAGCAAACAGAATACAACAAAGCATTAAAAAGATCACACCCATGACCAAGTGGGAGTCATCCCAGAGATGCAAAGATGGTTCAACATATGCAAATCTATGAATGTGATACATCACATCAACAGAATGAAGGGGAAAAAATGATCATTTCAATAGATGCAGAAAAAAGCATCTGATAAATCCAACACCCCTTCATGATAAAAACACTCAACAAGTTAGACATTGAAGAAATATACTTCAACAACACAATAAAGGCCATATAAGACAAACCCACAGCTAATATCATACTGAAAAGACAAAAATCAGAGGCTTTTCCTCTAAAATCTGGAACAAGACAAGGATGCTCACTATTCCCACTCTTATTCAACATAGTACTAGAATTTCTAGCCAGTGCATAAGGCAAGAGAAAGCAATAAAGGGCATTCAATTCAGAAAGGAGGAAATCAGACTACCCCTAAAGACTCCACCAAAAAATTACTAGAACTAATAAATGAATTCAGTATATTGGCAAGATATAAAATCAATACACAAAAATCAATATACCAATAATGAAATAGCCAAAGAAAAAAATCAAGAAAGTAATCCCATTCAAAACAGCTACCAAAAAAAAAAAAATGAAATACATAGAAGTAAATTTAACCAAAGAGGTGAAAGACCTCTACAATTAAAACTATAAAAGGTGAAAAATTTGAAGAGGACACAAATAAATGGAAAGATATCTCATGTTCTTGGGTTGGAAGAATTAACATTATCAAATGTCCAAAGTACCCAATGCAGTCTACACATTCAATGCAATCCATATCAAAATACCTATGACATTCTTCACAGAAATAGAAAAACCAATCTTAAAATTTGTACAGAACCACAAAAGACCCCATATAGCTAGAGCACTCTTGAACCAAAGCAACAAAGTTGGAGGCATCACACTACCTGACTTCAAAATATACTATAAACCAGGGCCGGCCCAGTGGTGCACTGGAGAGTGAGCCGCTTGGGAGCGCGGCGGCGCTCCCGCCAAGGGTTCGGATCCCATGTGGAGACCGGTTCCCGCTCACTGGCTGAGCGCGGTGCGGGCACAACACCGAGGGTTGCGATCCCGTTGCTGGTCCCCGGTGCGGGCGTGTCACCAAGGGTTGCGATCCTGTTACCGGTTAGTAAAAAAGACAAAAAGGAAAAAAAAATATATATATATATATACTATAAACCTATAGTAACCAAAACAGCATGGTACTGGCATAAAAACAGACAAATTGACCAATGGAATAGGCTAGAGAACTCAAAAATAAACCCACAAATTTACAGCCAACTGATTTTCAACAAAGATGCCAGAATTATACAATGGGAAAAGGACAGCCTCTTCAACAAATGGTGTTGGGAAACTGGATATCTACATGCAGCAAGGTTGAACTAGACCTCTATCTCTCACCATACACAAAAATCGACTCAAAACGGATCATAGACCTAAATTTAAGACCTGAAACCATGAACCTACCAGAATAAAACATAAGGGAAACACTATGCAAAATGGGAGTGGGAAGCACTTTTTTGAGTGAGACTACAAAGGCACAGCCAACTAAAGCAAAAATACACAAATGGGACTACATCAAACTAAAAACTTCTGCACAGCAAGGGACACTGCCAGCAAAGTGAAGTGATAACCTGCAGAATGAGAGAAAGTGTTTGCAAACTACACATCAGACAAGGGGCTAATATCCAGAATACATAAGGAACTTAAATGACTAAGCAGCAAAAAACCCACAAATAAAAAAATGGGCAAAGGACCTGACCAGACATTTCTCAAAAGAAGACATACCAATGGCCAACAGGGACATGAAAAAATGCCCAACATCACTAATCATCAGGGAAATGCAAATTAAAACCACAATGAGATATCATCTCACTCCAGTTAGAACGGCTATTATCAAGACAAAAATTAACAAATGCGACAAGGATGTGAAGAAAAAGGAACTCTCCTACATTGCTGGTGGGAGTGTAAATTAGTACAGCCACTGTGGAAAACAGTATGGAGGGTCCTCAGAGAACTAAAAATAGATCTACCCTGCAATCCAGCTATCTCACTACTGGGTATATACCCAAAGGAAATGAAAACAATACATCAAAAAGACATCTGTACCCCCATGTTCATCACAGCACTATTCACAATAGTCAAGAGAGAGAATCAATGTAAATGTCCATCAAAGGACGAATAAATTTTTTTAAAAACTGTGGTACATTAGACAATAAAATACTACTCAGTTGTTAAAAAAAATGATAACCTATCATTTGCAGCAACATGGATGGAACTGGAAACCATCATATTAAGTGAAGCAAGTCAGGCACAAAAAGACAAATACCACATGATGTCATTCATACATGGAATCTGAAAAAGAAAAAGTGGTTCTCATAGAAATTGAGAGTAGAATAATGGTTACGAGGGGCTGGGAGGGAAGGGGAGTAGAGGTGAGGAAGAGAAGTGGTGGACTAGCGGGTACAAAACTATGCTATCTACCCTACATGAAACACTGTGCAGTATATACATGTATTGAAACAACACACTGTATCCCACAAATACATACAAGTAAATGTTAAAAAAGAAGTTCCAGCTCTACAACATACTATCTATGTGATCTTGGGCAAACAGTTCCATTTATTTAAGGCATAAAGGTCTCAGTCTTAATTTTTTTAATCTACAAAATGGGTATAATAATAATCCACTGCCCAGGGTTGTGAGAATTAAATGAAGTCATGCATGTGAAGATCTTGGCACATGTAAATGTTCCTTAAATATTTTCTGAATATCCCCATTGTTATCATTATTGCTACCCCTTCCAGCTAAGGGATTTCAGCTCTCTCCAGCACCTTCCTGCTCCATCTCTGGCGTTGACAGCAGCATCTTCCCCTGCTGTCCAGTCAACATGCTCTCTCTTGTGATGTCGGGGGCTGTCATGATTCTGGGCATCTGTCACCTGATGGAGAAGGACCTCAAGTACTAGCTGCAGGCATCCAGGGACAAGTCCATTATCGCCAGTGACTCCCTAGCCCTGTAAGTCGGTGCCATGAGTGCTGACTGTTCCTCCCTCCAGACCAAGCTGCTGGTGTCAGACAACAGTCAACCAGGCTGGATGAACTTCAGGGAACTCTTCTGGTGAGTTGAGATTCTCCAGGAGAACAGCACAAAATGAAGCCAAGGTGTTTCCCCTTTAAGAAACCAGAGATGAAATGCATTGCTGGTTGCACACAAAGAGAGTGAACCAGAGAGGAACGCTCACTTTGGAAGCCAAACTGACCCGAAACGTAATCCTGGAGACCATCTTCATGTTCAAGTCACTCGTTCACAAGTACTAAATTTGTCCCTAGCTTTTCTGTGTCTCGTTTGTCTCTATAATGGTGATAACAGTCAGAGCTATTAGCCAGAGCATATAAGATAACCTACATGATGCAATTATTAATTGACCACATATGCAATTAATAGGTGGACAAATAACAATATAATCATAGCTGCCATGTACTAAGTGCTTAGTGTCTTCTAGACACTGTGCTAGGTTAGCATTCACCCACATTCATTCATGCAGCAAAGTTTTTTTTTTAATTTCTTTTTTTTACAAGCATCATGCTTGGTGCTCAGAACACCATAAGGAATAAAAAGGTCATAGTATTTAATCTTTAAAAAGAACCTTACAAAGTGCACTTTAACCCAGTTTTACAGGTAAGGAAACTGACACTTGGAAACGTGAAGTGAATTGCCCAAGATGCAAAAAAGTAGTCAAGTCAGGGTTGGAATAAAGCCAAAGCCACATTTGCCTTAGAGCAAGGATCTGGTGGAAACCTGTTTGGGAATTTAAGACTTTGTCTTGATCAGGGGCCAGAACCCAAAAGGGACCCCTCAGGCACTCACACCTTGAGACACAATGCCCATCCCTCAGACCAACTGTATCAGATTCACCTGGGTGCTGTTCTAAATACAGATCCCAGGGCCCCACATCTATCCTTCTTAACTAAACAAATCTAATCAAGGGCCCTGGGAATCTGTATTTTTTAAAACCAGCCCATGTTATTTTGATGAGCTGCCAGGTTGCCCTATATCTTTGGGTCTCAGTTTTGGCTGTAATTAGAATCACTGGAGGAGCTTTAGAAAATAATATCAAATATTCTGATTTCATTTTGTTCAGGGACAGACCTAGGCAACGGTATTTCTTTTTAAAACTTACCAAGTGATCCCAACGTGCAGTCAAGGTAGAGAAAGAGTGGGTCAGCTGATTCTCCAGATCACAGAACTCTGGGAATTACCCAGATCACAAACCCGTGAATTTAGAAAACCATTTAGATAGCAGCTTTAAGTTATTAGGAATTAGGGTGGGAACAGGGCTGTGCCTGAATGTACAGAATTATGGACGCAGATGTGTGTGTTTTACCAGAAAATCCTCATGCCCTGGTAAATAAAAAAGCATGAGCTCTTTTGAGTGAGTCGTTTAACATTTTGAGCTTCAATTTCCTCATCCGCAAAAGGGTTATCATGATAGTACCTACCCTGTGAGGTGACTGTAAATAGTGCAAGCTGGAGCCCTCAGCACAGTGCTTCAGATGCGGTATTTATTGAAAGGGTAGTCATATTGTTGTTATAAGTATCACTGTTACTGTTACGATTTTTACTACCAGCAGTACCCCCTAGTATTTTTGCATTTTACTGAGAGGTATCTACAGAGCACAACTGTGTGAGAACCAAGAGTTGAGACTCCCTGGCCTACCTTACCAGCGGAATGACAGGAGCCCCCAAGATTGTGGGGCGTTCCCAGTGCAGCTACAGACTGGACGTTGGCCAGTGGAAGTACCGGGGACAGCTTGTCTGGAGGGTCCAAGGGCAGAAAATGGCAGGAGTTGAGGTCAGAGGGCTAACAGGGCGGGGGGCGGGTGGTGCAGGGGCAATCAAGTAGGAGATGGAAGGCTTACAGAAAAGGCATTGGAGGGTTTCTTTTTTTTAATTGTGGCAAAATATATATAACATAAAATCTACCCATTTTAACCATTTTTAATTGTACAATTCAATGTCATTAAATACATTCACATTGTTGTGCAACTGTCACCACCATCCATCTCCAGAACTTTTTGTTCTTCCCAAGTGGAAACTCTGTACCCATTACACAATAACACCCCTTTGTCCTCTCCGCAGCACCTGGTAACCTCTATTCTACCCTCTGTCTCTATTAATTTGACTACTCTAGGTACCTCATGTAAGTGTTTGTCCTTTTGTTTCAGAATTTGGCTTCTTTCACTTGGCATAACATCCTCAA
>NW_007738948.1:27599-28510 GCF_000696425.1 Galeopterus variegatus
ATTAGATATCTCCATACCCCTAGTTAAAAGTGGAGATGTTGAGTAGGCATTTGGATATACATGTTTAGAGTTAATGAGAAAGATTCATGCTGTGGTAATTAGCATAATGATAGTATTCAACACCATAAGATTGGATGAGATCAACAAAGAGTAATATAGTTTGAAAAGAGAAGGGGGCTCAGGACTGAGCACTTGAGGAATTTCTGCATTGAAGGGGGAAGCCAGGAGGACTCAGCAGAGGAGACTGAAGAGAAGCAGCCAATGAGGAGAAATGAGGACCAGGAGAGTGTGTGTCCCAGAATCCAAGTGCAGAACGTGACCGCTTTTCTGTTTTCCAGGTTTGCAGGCACTGTCANAAGGCTAACAACTCATTTCTGTGTTCCTATAGCTAAATCCAGACTAAGTGCTGAATAAGTATTGGCTGAATAAAGTGCCCTATCACACCATATTGAGATTACTTATTCCATGGTATATCATTCCCACTAGACTGTGAATCCCTTGATGACATGGAATCTGTCTTTTTAATTCTGTATCCTTAGCCTAGGGCACAGGTGCATAGAGGATGCTCGATGAATGCTTGTTGAGACAATGGTTGACTTGAGGATTCCTATATAGATTTGACAAGCATAAGTGACTGCTGACTGTGGGCAGGGCTCCAAATAATGTCACATGGATAATGCAATTTTTTTAAAAAGTAGAGACATTGCTGAAGGTGCTGACTTTTTCTAATTTTTGGCAGGTGGTAGGTAGCCTTGACTGAATTGGACATCTTCTGGAACACAACTGATACTGGCTGGGTAAAGGCAGCCTGGGCTCTTCTCAGCCTGGCCTAATGGAGCTTGCATTTTGCACATGAGCTGTCCCGAACTGATGCCAAAGTTATTCTGAGTGTAAGAGAAAAAGAAAACAAA
>NW_007738948.1:30161-31965 GCF_000696425.1 Galeopterus variegatus
TTACAGTGTCTGATGGTCAAGAATTTGGAAGCAGCTTAATTAGGGGATTCTGGAGCAGAGTGAGATTGCGGTCAAGATGTCAGCTAGGTACACCCATGTTTACAGCAGCATTATTAACAATAGCTAAAGGTTGTAAGCAGCACAAGTATCCATTAACAGAGGGATGGATAAACAAAATGTGGTACATACATATGATGGAATATTATTCAGCCTTTAAAAGGAAGGAAATCTTGTCATATGCTACAAAAACGAAAGGTCTGAAAAAAAAATAAGAACCTAAGTTACTAACAACAGGAATTTGTTCAAATACAAATATTACAGCCACACAAGGGAATATTATACAAATATTTAATATAATTTCACATATCACTTTTACTTTTTTGAGGAGACATCCATGATATATAATTAACTGAATTAAAATTGAGTTGTAAAAATCTATGTATAATATGTGCCATATAAATAAAATCGCATATAAGCAATGAAAGTATGTTAAAGATGGTATCGAAATTTAGCCATGGTTATATGAGTAGTGGGACTGATATTTTGTCATTCTTCCCTTTATTTTTATTTATTCTATAGGAAATAAAAAATTACATAATACAGAAACAATAAGTGTTTTTCAAATAAAATCTCTGCAAGCAAAGAGCACCAAGGATACATTTTCGTACATAATTTGCACTGCATTACAAATACAACTTTGTATTATGCACTTTTTAAATTTAGTTATATCATGAGTCTTTTTTATGGCACTACACTAAGTATTTTAGATAAATTTCATTTGCTATGGCTGCATAGTATTCCTCTGATTTTTGGTGAATATGGTGATTACACTTTGTATTCCCTTCTGAAGACCTTGGCTCTTCTGGGCGGGGGGGGGGCGGTGCAGGGTTTGAATCCAGCCCCCCGTGTCCAGCCTCACAAGATGCCATTACCTTGAGAAAGTTCATCTCTCTGCTGTGGCCTGCACCCTGGGAAGCTGCTTGTATGTGAAGGGGAAAGATGATCTGCCCAAAGTCCCTTCACCGATCACTCTCAACAGCATGTCTTTTCATTTTTTAAAGAGTTCTTTTTGATCTCCAACTATAAATGCCATACATTTGTTTAGTGTGAATAAAACACCACTTATTTATCCATATGACCATTTAGCTTCTTTCCAGTCTTTTACTGGAAAACTGTGCAGCTGTGAATACATTTGTGCATGCCTCTCATGTATATGTGCTGAAGTTGCTCTTTGGAATGTTTCTGGCTGTGAAATTGTAAGATAATGGGATATGGACTTTCGACTTTACAAGAAAATGTTTAATTTTAAATTAGTTTTAAATTAAATTTTAAATGTTTAATTTTAAATTTTAACATTAAATGTTTAATGTTAAAATGGTTTACCAATTTACACTCCCACAAGAATCCTAAGTGGAGGCCACCATGGTCTCCAGACACTTGTGATCCCATTCACGGCCAGTCTGAATGTAATGGCTTTGACTTTTTGATAAAGTAATTTGGTATTAGGTATTTAGGACTACGAAAGTGGTCATTCCCTTTGGCTCAGAAATTCTATCTTTGGGAATCCCTACAAAGAAAAGTACTCAAAATGCAAGAAATATTTGGGACACAAAGATGTTCACTGCAGCATTGTTTATAACTGAAAAAATGGGGGGAAGAAGACTCAACATTCAGGAAATGGTTAAGTAATTTGTAGTAGATTGACAATCTAGTAGTGTAAAGTGTTATCTCATGGTATTCTTGATTTGCATTTCCTTGATTATTCATAAAGTTGAAAATCTCTTTATATGTTTATTAGCCATTT
>NW_007738948.1:32098-35371 GCF_000696425.1 Galeopterus variegatus
TAAATGTTTAATTTTAAATTAGTTTTAAATTAAATTTTAAATGTTTAATTTTAAATTTTAACATTAAATGTTTAATGTTAAAATGGTTTACCAATTTACACTCCCACAAGAATCCTAAGTGGAGGCCACCATGGTCTCCAGACACTTGTGATCCCATTCACGGCCAGTCTAAATGTAATGGCTTTGACTTTTTGATAAAGTAATTTGGTATTAGGTATTTAGGACTACGAAAGTGGTCATTCCCTTTGGCTCAGAAATTCTATCTTTGGGAATCCCTACAAAGAAAAGTACTCAAAATGCAAGAAATATTTGGGACACAAAGATGTTCACTGCAGCATTGTTTATAACTGAAAAAATGGGGGGAAGAAGACTCAACATTCAGGAAATGGTTAAGTAATTTGTAGTAGATTGACAATCTAGTAGTGTAAAGTGTTATCTCATGGTATTCTTGATTTGCATTTCCTTGATTATTCATAAAGTTGAAAATCTCTTTATATGTTTATTAGCCATTTGTATTGCCTCTTTTTGAAATGCTTGTTTATGATTTTTGCCAACTTTTGAGTTGTTTGTCTTTTCTAATTGATTTATTGGAGTTCCTAATATATTTTTTATGTTTATTCTTTATAATATATTCTTTACTTTTAACCGATGCCTTAAAACACCTACTTTATAATGTATTCTTGTCTGTTACATGAGTTGCAAACATTTTTTCCCAGGTTGTAACTTATCTTTTCACTTTTTTTTTTCAGAATTTCATTACTTCTCATTATACACCAATTAGTTTACATTTTAGTTTCTTACAAAGAAAATGCTAAGAAAATTATAATCTCATTACATGGATTAAAAATCATAATTCCAGATTTCTTTACATATAAAGTGGAATAGTCCAGCAAGTATATCCACCTTCACAGACTTCAGTTCCATTCAATGATATGGCACATTCTGCAAAATTACCTAATCACACACACAAAAATGTCTCAAATACAGTAAAAATGTATATGCAATAAAGGTAATTTACAATGAGAAATAAGGAAAGTAATTTATCTTGGCTGTGCTTCAGAAATTTAGGGTCAGTAGCCTTAGTCAAGATACGAAGCAGAGAGAGAGAAGCACAGCTGTCTCTAGGAGTGGGCAGGGTACGTATGATCACTGACGAGGTATGCATGCACACAGAGGATTTAAAACTGCTCAGTCTCACTATGAAAACTGAACTGAGTTAAAAGGAAATGCTGTGGCTTCCCCTATCCACCTCTGGATCAAGTCCACAATCTTACTTCATCATATAGAAAATACGATTGGCAAGGATCTCCAAAAGTAGATCACTACTTGGGTAAATGAAACAAAATGCTTCACTAATCCCAATTCTTGGTTGCGCCTCTTGGACTAGAAGAGTTTTGTAGACAAAGGAGTGTTTCACAAAACTGAAATGTCATTCAGGTGAAGGAAAAGACATTTTCCATAAACACTTAAAACTTCACACTCCCTTACAGCTGAACCATTGCATGTTACAATAGTGAGGGTTAGGATTCTGGGGATCCTTTAGCAGCAAATGACAATTTAAAGAGCATGGGGTCTCATAGGGTTGATTTTCTTGTTGGCTCCTTCTTCTTCTTGTAGGGCATGAAAAGATTTCACTTTATCCCGCAGCTCAGTTAAAATGTCTATTTTTTGCTCAAGAATAACTTCAAGTTGTGTAGCCTGTGAATCGACATCATAGTCTACTTCCTCGGTCATCTCTAGGAGAGCCTTTTTGTCTTCTAACCATTGAATAGATTCCTGGACCACTGCCCTGTGATCTTCTACAACTTGTTGTTCCATTTCTGCCATTTGTGCGACAGCTTTGTGGAAAGTAAACATTGTGGAGAAACGTTCTTCTTCGTTTTGCTCACAAAGAAGTTTAAGATCATCTCTCTGACAGGAATTCCCCACACCCCACTGTGTCATCAGTCTGGCTTGGTGGATGGTGCATTATTGGATGAACATTACCCACAACAGTTGGGTCTACAGTTAACTCTTTCATCCTATTCACATATCTTAAAGTATTAAGAGTATTTTCACAGTATGCCATTCCTGGATAGATTGTGGCAAGCATGCAGATATGAGAGTTTTCACCTATGAAGGAATGAGTGACTTTACTTGCTCAGAAAGGAGTATGAGGTTTATTGCTACCTAAAGCTCTAATGCACTCCTTGAGTGCTAAAGACTTTTATTAATTTCAGTACCTTCAAGCCTAGTTTGCCTGTCCGCATTGGAAGAGTCAACTCCTCTTTCGTTTCCAGCCAAATCAACAAAAGAAAATTTGCCACGTAGTTTTCCTTTCCTTCTAAGAATAATCTGAAACACTGCATGGCTTCAGGATGAATATGCGTTTGAAGGTGTTTGACCAGATGTTCTGTGACTGTTGCCTATGTCAGTGAGTTTCAGTACATCTTCCACACATTTGACCTACTGTTCCTGTAGTCCCACCACATAAACCTACTGTTGTCCATCTTCTAGGACTTCTAATCTTGTTTTCCTTTTTAGCAAGTCAAGCACTTTTCCACTATAAGTTTCAGAAAAGGTTGCATCCACGTGAAGTTCTACCTTCATATAGTTTGGCTTCTTTTGCACTAAAAAGACATCTGGAGCTGCTAATGCATAAATTCCTTTAGAACAATCTTGGTTCTTTCCTGAAAAGTCACCACCCATAGTATGAGTTTTTCCACTTCTCGTCTGCCAATAAGCAAAGCATGTAGCCATTTCCCTTTTGGATATAGCTTTTACTAGTGGTCTAGCAGTAAACCTGCAAACCATTTCATTAGGAGCCGAGTCATCAAAGGCATAATCAAAACAAAATGTTTGGTTTCCCAGGTACCTTGTTAAACCTACTTTTTCTTTTGTTCATGTATCATCATAACATCTTTACTAGGGATTGTGACTACATCAAGATCTTTCATTTGAGGTTTTTCTTTTAATTCAGTGATCATTTTCTTAAACACATATCCTATGTTCATCAATAGGGTCAGCTGTTGTTAATGGTCTTTAATTCAAGCTTCCTCTGAAGTCTCTGATCATATACATTATTTCATGATTTGGATTTGTAGCATCAATATCATGGGCTCTTTGTTCTCTACGTTCTTGCTGTTGCACTCTTCTTTTTTTGTTTGTTTTCTTCCTTTTTGTCTTTTTTCGTGACCAGCAATGGATCGCAACCCTCAGTGTCGCGCCCGTACCGGACCGGGACCGGCAACGGGATTGCAACCCTCGGCGTTGCGCCCGCACCTCGCTCAGCCA
>NW_007738948.1:36330-39875 GCF_000696425.1 Galeopterus variegatus
GGGGGCTGGTCTGTAGGGGGGATCCGAGCCCTGGGCGGGAGGGCCGCCGCACTCCCAAGCGGCGCACTGTAGCAGTGCGCCACTGGGCCAGCCCCTTTTTTTTGTTTTTCATGCAACTTTTCTACTACTCTTACACAATTAGATTTTCTATGTGCTGAAAGAAAAGATAAGCATTTGGGGAGTTAATAAAGGTGACCAAGAGAGAATACCAAGAGAGTCTAAAGTGACTGAATCCTGTTATATGATTTACATACAAGGAGATCCAAATCCTTCTCTGCAGCTTGAACTGGAGATATACATAAAACACTTTTATTCTGTTGTGCAAAGGAAGACTGTTCAGGAAGGTGACTAGGCCGTGCTCATGCAGAACCAGCCAGAGGGAGGTCATTCTTAACAGAAGCCACGATCTGTCGATTCTTTACAATTTTGTTTACTTTTGCTGAGGATGTTGGAGGTGGAGGTATTTCTGGACTGGGTTCAATTCCTTCATCAGGTACAAGGTCAGGGTTAAGTGAAACGATGCTCTCCAGGTCAGTCTCGTTACCTTTTATATTTCCATTTTCTGTCCATTCAACAGTTACACTTTCATTATCTTCATGTAAAGATGTTACCATTGCTTCATATATTCACTCTGCTTGATCTCCTCATAATCCCAATCTGGATCTTGCTGAAGTTNGTGACTAGGCCGTGCTCATGCAGAACCAGCCAGAGGGGGGTCATTCTTAACAGAAGCCACGATCTGTCGATTCTCTACAATTTTGTTTACTTTTGCTGAGGATGTTGGAGGTGGAGGTATTTCTGGACTGGGTTCAATTCCTTCATCAGGTACAAGGTCAGGGTTAAGTGAAACGATGCTCTCCAGGTCAGTCTCGTTACCTTTTATATTTCCATTTTCTGTCCATTCAACAGTTACACTTTCATTATCTTCATGTAAAGATGTTACCATTGCTTCATATATTCACTCCGCTTGATCTCCTCATAATCCCAATCTGGATCTTGCTGAAGTTGCCAGCGGGAGGACACACAAGTCAGCATGTTGGGGTAAAGTGAGGGCCAGGGCATGAGTGATGTGGCCTGGGGTAGAGTGACAGGGAGCCAATGCTGGGGAGGCCAGGAGCCTCTTTTCACTTTTTAAAATAAATTTTTATTGCAAAGAAGTTTTCATTTTCATGTAATCAAATCAATAAGTTTTTTTCATGTATGATTAGTGCTTTTTGTACTTTATTTACAAAACTATTTTCTATTCTGGAGTAGGAAATATATATTCACTTATATTTTCTTTTAATAGTTTAAAGGTTTTGCTTTTGACTTTAAAGTTTACAATACATCGTGGTTGATGTATGTATGGTATGAGACAGGGATCTATGTTTTTTTCATATGGAAAGCCAATTTGTTGAATAACCCTCTTTTCCGCAGTGATCTGTCATGCTAACTTTGTCAAATATAAAACTTTGACATATTCGTAGATGGGTTTTGGTATTTCTTGTATTTCATTGGTCACTTGGTCTATCTTTGTGCTGATAACACAGAGTCTTATTCTTCATATCTAGTAGAGCAAGTCTCTTCTTACTCAACTTCTTTAGAAATGTTTTACCTGTTTGGGGCCCTTTACCTACAACAAACACACCCACATTAAATGTACAGATCAGTGGCTTTTGGCAAATGTATACACCTGTGTAATTACCACCATGGTTAAGATATGGAACATTTTTATCACCCCAAAAGGTTCCTGTGTGCCCCTTTGCAGCCATTTCTCCATACCCAAGACTCCAGGAAATTGCTAAATTATTTGTTGTCACTATATAATAATTTTGCCTTAAAAAAAAAGAACTTCATATAAATAGAATTATAAAATATTCCGCTTTGTGTATCTGGCTTTTTTCACTCAGCACAATGTTTTTGCAAGTCATCCATGTTGTCGCATCTATTAGTAATTTGTTTCTTTTTCTTGCTGAGTAGTAGCTTTGTTTTGAAAACAGAATCAGAGTTTGATTTGTTTTCTCTCTGCTCTATGCTTGCCTCCCATCAGTGGGCTTTCAGCCAGCCCCTTACTTTCTACCTTCAGTGATTCCTGAGCACAATAGTATTAATGAATTCTTTGGTCCCCAAAAGCAGGGCCAGTGGCTCTGTGCCCACCCTCCTGCATTAGGATGATAGTGAGTAGCTGCCCTAATCATTTCCTGGCAGCTTTCTGCCAATTAAAAGAGGGAAATCCCACATGTTTACAGAGCTGCAGCTCCCTGTCCAGTGGAGATTTCTGGCCAGCTTGGGCTTTGGGAACTGCTGGATTTCCTGTTGCAGGGTCTGCAGCTTCTTGCCTGGAGATGTTCAGGCAGCAGCTGGCCTACATGGCTGTGCCCAGCTGGTCCTTCACAGGTGTCCCTTGTCTTTCGGGACAATGAAAAGACAGGTGCATCAGAACGAGGGGACTTTTACATCTCAGGGGACCAAGCCCACGTGGACAAGGATGGCTACTTTTTGTTCCTGGGAAGAAATGATGATGATCGGCTCTTCAAGGTCAAGCTGTCTGTTCTTTCCTTCTCCATTTGAAGTTTCACTGGGAAGGGGAGGCCACTTGGAAGAGTTTTTTTCCTCTCTTTCAGCTACCATATGGGGCCATTGAAGTGGAAAGTACCCTTGCCAGGCATCCAGCTGTTGTTGAGTCTGCTGTGGTCAGCAGCTCGGACCCCATCACGGGGAGGTAACCAGTCCAACCAAGAACATATCTCCTGCTTGACGGTATCTAGGAAGGTATCTTCACAGTACCTATGACCATAGTACCTATTAGCACCCAACAGAGCAAGCAGAAAAGTCCAGATTCCCCTGTATCTTGCCCCCATTTAGGTCCCACAAAGTTGAAGGACACCATCAGACACACATTCCTTTTGGCTAAGCATTGCCTTCATGTCTTTAGAGATGTAAATATCCTCTGGAGGGACACGATAGGAAAATACCAACACCAGTTTTAAGTAGACACAGAACTGGATCCAAAAGAGACTGACTATGGGGCAGGAGATCTTGGTGGCAGGTGCAGGCTCTGTCATCCATCCTGTTAATAAAAAGTCCTTTTTTAATTTTTTTTTTAATTTTTATTTTGTCAATATACAATGTAGTTGATTATTATGTCCCATCANACAAGATATCGGGGCTAGAACATAGTAGATTCTTAACACATATTGATTATTGTTATCATCACCAAACTTATTATCATTATTATTTAATTAGGGCTTGATCAGCCAATGTGTGTGGCTTCTCCCTCTACTGCTCCCAGTCCTGACATAGTATACTTCTGTGTAGTAAGTTACTCCAAAACTTAGCAGCTTAAAACACAAATGTTTATTATCTTACAGTGTCTGATGGTCAAGAATTTGGAAGCAGCTTAATTAGGGGATTCTGGAGCAGAGTAAGATTGTGGTCAAGATGTCAGCTAGGTACACCCATGTTTACAGCAGCATTATTAACAATAGCTAAAGGTTGTAAGCAACACAAGTATCCATTAACAGAGGGATGGATAAACAAAATGTGGTACATACATATGATGGAAT
>NW_007738949.1:0-533 GCF_000696425.1 Galeopterus variegatus
AAAAAAAAAAAAAAAAAAAAAAAAAAAAAGAAAGAAAGAAAAAAAATTTGCTAAGATATTTTATAGACATTTCTAAGACATTTACTGTTAAAAATGGAATTTCTTTTCCCATTATATTTTCTAGCTGGTTATTGCTAAACAAATCTATTATTTTAGAAAATTAGTTTTTTATCTGGCTAATTAATAAAATATTAATTCTAATTTCCCTCAGTAATTCTGTTGGGATTTGTAGGCAGACAGTTATGTGATCTGAGAAAAATAGTAAAGTATTCTTTCCCTTGCAGTACGCATGTGTTGGTTTTTCTTCTATTATATTGGAGGTCCCTTCTGGACCACGTTATGCAGTGCTGTTCATGGGATCTTTGTTTTGCTCTTCACTTCAGTGAAAAGGTCCATAGTGTTTCACCATTAAGAACATTAGTGATTATTGGTTTGCGCTGACGTTATTTGTTAAGTTAAGGAAGTGTCCCTCAATTCCTATTTTTCTGTCATTTTATTGGTAATTCATATTGAATCTTATCAAATGCCTGTTG
>NW_007738949.1:1996-2373 GCF_000696425.1 Galeopterus variegatus
AAAAAGTCTTTTTAGGCTTTTAAGGGGAATGATTTAAAAAACAAAAAGAGGTTGAGAAACATGGCTCTAGATTCTATTGACTCATATTTAACTTTGAGTTTTGACATCTTTGTTTATGTCTAATGATGTCTTTCTATTCTTCAACCCTGAATAACAACTTGGTCAAGTACATAATTCACAGGTCAAAAACATGTCCCTTCTAGTCTCTGTACAGTTAGTTGTTCACTGTATTCATGCTATTACAGAAGAGAATTCCAAGGCCAGCTGGATTTTTACCCTCTGATACAAGAATCTGTTTTTATGTATGGACAGTGATTTCCAATAAAACTTTCAGCAGTGATAGAAATGTTCATATTTGTACCTTTTAATATGGTACT
>NW_007738949.1:2933-8881 GCF_000696425.1 Galeopterus variegatus
TTCCAATAAAACTTTCAGCAGTGATAGAAATGTTCATATTTGTACCTTTTAATATGGTACTCACTGGTCCCACGTGGCTATTAAGCCCTTGAAATATGACTAATGTGACTGAGGAACAAACTTTTAATTTAACTAAGTTAATTAATTGGCTTAATTTACTTTTATGGTGTACACAGCTACATGTGGCTAGTAGCTACTGTATTGGACAGTGCGGGTCTAGACACTTTTGGGTTCCTTATTCTTGAAATTAAACATTTTTGCTAACTTGGAAAAGTTTTTTTCTAGAATAACTACCATCCTTTTTTAGACTCTAGTCATATTCTTCTGACTAAAAACTTAGTTATGATTTTTTTTTTCTTTGTGACCGGTAAGGGGATTGCAACCCTTGGGCTCGGTGTCGCCCGCACCACGCTCAGCCAGTGAGCGCACCGGCCATCCTTATATAGGATCCGAACCTGCAGCGGGACCGCCGCTGCGCTCCCAAGCGCCGCACTCTCCCGAGTGCACCACGGGGCCGGCCCCTTAGTTATGATTTTAAGAAATCCATTCCGTATCAGTGAAATAAATTACATTTCCCATTCCTAGGCCTTTTGAACTTGGCCTTTGGCTGGTGTTTTCATGGATACTACGTGTCCATAGGAAAATAAGAATGGCAAAATCTGATGTGGCTAGATTTTTACCATAGAGGCAAGAAATAAAAACAAAAAATTAAGGTATAATTTGTGTCACTTTCCCTCTAATTATAGATATATTCAATAAATGGCTTAGGTTAAGTAAAGGTACAATATTTCTTAATCTTGAGTGCAAAATAATGATTTCAGCATATTCTTATTGGAACTCTCTTTTTTTGGGGGGGGTGGGGGGGGTACAGCTAGCTGGTGCAGAGATCTGAACTCTTCACTTACCCAAGACCACTTCCATCGTCTCATTAGCTGGACTCACAATCACAGGCCTCGTGGGTCTATTTTCCTCTGGAAGAAAAATAACCACAGGGTTTCTCAGTCTGTTATAATCAGAATCCCAAGTGATAACAACACTTAGCAAATATACTAAGTGGCATCTGGCCAGATATTCCCCTGAGTGCTCACAAGAGGCAGGAAACAGGAGGTGAGAAGGGGGGAAGCAGACACAGACACTGCAGCAAACCGTGAGCACCGCTGCAAAGCTGGACCCTCCTGAACCCACAGAGCTTGGTGCTGCAGAAACACACACACACATCACCAGGACCCTGGGTCTCTACACAAACACCTCTCTCAAAGGAAGTCAGGAAAAGCAAGGGGTAGGGGAAAGGCGCTTCCCTGAACTGGGCATTAACAACCAGAAAGACTAGTCAGTGCTAGACCTGCTTGTATGTTGTAACTTTGGTGATGGCTCAGTAGCGATACCTGTAGAGTTAAGGAAGAATGCCAAGCAATTTGGCATAATTTATTAAAATAGGCAAAAAGTATCAAGGATCCCTAGAAATTAACCTGACTCTTATTTATAAGAAAATTGGCTTCAAGGGTTGACCTGTGGCCAAGAAGAAACTATGAGAAACTAAGAACTTGAATGCCCAGAATTCCACCAGTCAGAACAAACAAACAAAAAAAACCAGTAACCACCATGAGGACAGAATATTATCTCTTTTGTTCCTTAATGTGTATAGTGGATGCTCAATACATAGTTTTGAATCCAGAAATGAACAAAAAACACTAAGCATCATTGGGGTGTGCCTTGGGAAGAAAACAAAATATTATCTTACCCTTGGAGAGAGTATATTGTCCCTACAAATGGGATCAGAAAAAGAATATTTAAAACTTATTTGACCATTTTTTAAATTCCCCAGTGCCCAGTTCTCCCTAGAGTTCTTCTTGCTGGTTTGGTTGCTGTGTCGCAAGAAAGACATACCAGAGCTACATAAGGACCAGAAACAGGCTGCTAAAACTCAAGAACGTGGTTGTGATACAAAGACCATTGAAAATAAGGATTCACTGATGCTTGTGCGACCACGGCAAGGAATTAATTTTTATTCAAAAAAATGAATCTTTGAAAAAGTAAATTATTATAGAATTGGGAAAATGTAGCTATATATAGGGTGACCATATTCTAGGTTTGCCAAAAATAGTCCCAATTTATACCTATTGTCTCAGCATAATTACTTACAAAAAAGTTCTGGTTAGAATAATTCTCATATTACTTAAAGCTTACAAAATCCTGATGTTGACAGAAAAGTTGAGCATTCTGCCGATCCCCAGGTAATTTTTAGGAGTATATTTTGTTTCATTTTGTCACAAAATAGTTTTTAATACAAAACATGGTTAATACAGAATTGAAAGCCCCAGGAACATTAACAGGAACAATCATCATACACCTATTAACTGCACACCTGTTTTGCACCAAGTGCTGCTTCGCACAGGCACATGACCAAAGCTTAGCATACCCCATCTCTAATCTTCCCAGCAATCTTGAGAGATCACAGCATCATCTTACAGAGGAGGAAACGGCTTAGACAGGTTAAGTAACTGAGCTAACTTGGGATGAACAGGAGGTAGATTCTGTGAGTGTAACTTATTCCAAAGCCCATTCGTGTTCACCNGGTTCTGACTCATAATTAAAGAAATTAGACTTAAAATAAACATTTTCTGATCCCAATAAAGCTTAAAAGCAAGACCTGAAAGGGTCACACCATTTCCAAGTAACAGCTGTATGGCAGAACAAAGCTCAAGAACATTTTTAACAATATAAAAACATCCAGCACCCAACAACATGGTAAAATCGACAATGTCTAGCATCTAAGAAAAAATCATTAGGCATGCAAAGAAACAGTAATATATAACCAGTAGTGAGGAGGACAAAATCAGTCAACTGAAACTGACCCAGAAATGGCATAGAAGATAGGTTCACTGGACAAGAGAATTAAAATAGTTATTATTAGTGCATTCCATTTGTTCAAGATGCTATAGAAAAGATCAAACATGTTGAGTAGAGACATAAAAGAGATTTTAAAAAATTAAATGAGATGAAAACTACAATGTTGAGGTTAAAAATGCACTAGATGGGATTAATGGTAGATTTGACACTGCAGAAATAAAAAAGATTAACACACATGAAGACACAGCATTAGAAACTATCCAAAATAAAGCACAGAGAGAAAAACAGCAGAACAAAATATGGGGCGTTGGTTAGCTGTGAACAACTTTTACACATGTAATATGAATAACTGAAAAAAAGAAGTAAGGGAAGCAGAAAATATTCGAAGAAATACAGGGTGAAAATTTTCAAAATGACATTAAAATGATGTACACACAGGCTCCCAAATCACAATAAACCCCAAGCAAAAGAAACATGAAGAAAACTACACCAAACAAATAACAAATTGTTTAAAACCAGTGACAAAGAGAAAATCTTATAAGTAGCCAGAGAAAAATGACACAATTATTACAGGGGAACAAAGACAAAAATGATGCAGACTTCTTTCCAGAAACAATACCAGCCAGGAGACAGTGGTACAATACCCTTAAAGAACTGAAAGAAAAAAATTGTCAACCTAAAATTCTACATCCAGTGGAAATATCTTTCAAAATGAAAAAAAAAAGAATTTTTTCACATTTATAAAGTTGTAAGAAGTCATCACCGGTAGACCTGCACTACAAGAAATATGTAAGGAAGACCTTCAGAAATAAGGAAAATATTGTCAGATNAATAGAGGTTTGCAATCCTAGATAAAAGGAGAGAAAAGAAGCATTGCAAATCCATTAATAACTTTCCTAATCTACAAAAAGAACTCCATGTTTTCACATTAGCAAATGTTATATTTTTAAAAAGTTACGAGAAAGGTTCCTTGAATACAGTGCATTTTAATATTGCATTTTTTGGCAAAAGTTAATTATATTCCTATGTTGTTAAATTTTCATGCCTATGAGCCTCGCAGTATGAAGCAAGTGAAGACATTTATTTTGCAAGGAAAACATGTTTGAGGAAAGAATGTTAATACTATAGTTTCTTATCAGGACTGTAATTCCTTTCTTCACTGATATTATTTATTTTATATTTATTGACCTCTACAAGATGACTGCCCATTCAAGTCTCACCGGACTAGGTAGATCAAAAGTACCAAACATGATGTGTTCCTAGTCAACCCGCTTTTCAGACATTTACAGAAACTACCAGGTTATTTGAGGACCACTTAATCTTTAATAAAACACAAAATAATAGATTTTACAATAGTTATCTCTTCAATACCTTAAATGTATCATCAGCCTTCTCTTTAAGCATTTTTTATTTCTACTATTACTTTTCTCAACTGTACTTTATTAAGTTAAACAACAACAACAAAAAGTAAGATTTCAGTTAAGCTTCACATTAAATGAACGCAGTCTTACAATGCTTATTAGATTCCTTATTAAGTTTCACCACTAAAGAGAAAACAATATTCAAAATTTAAAAAGCACTTTGCAGACTCACTTTACTGTTCATGACAAAAAACCATTTTAATTTCTGGAAAAGCAAAATACCATATTTAAAATAAAATTACCTTATACCACTGTATTTTGGGTAACTCATTATTTTCATCTTTAAAAAAATACAAATAAGGGCATACAAGTCTTCCATCGCCTGCAATGGGTAGTTTCTGTGTAAATATAGCTTGTGTATTGTAACACAAGTTAGGCTCATTCTCCACAAATTTTGCAGTTATTTTAATTTTGAGGCAGTAAGATGAATTTCTGAAACAAAGTAAAATAGGTAAATTAAGCATTATGAAAATACTTTTCCGTCCTTAACTACTGCAGGTACCCAGAACATGTGTGTAATATATTAATTCCTGTCTTACCTTACAGCACAGTAGTAATGTCCTGAATCCTCTGCCTCAGCAGGAACAAACCAAAGTTTATCCTCATGCTGATGAATCCTGGTATCTTGTTTGGCAGATATAGGTGTCTTGCTGTCATTTTTATACCAAATTATAGTGCCACTCTTTTCGTTTGGGTTAAGAGGACAGGAACGAACATCAATTTCCTTTGCAGATGAAACTGAAATTATGTGTTCTTCACGTTCCTCACATTTATCTTTAAAAGGGAGAAATGGGAAGAAATTTCCATAAAACATCTGCCAGTGTTTCCTAATGTCCTGAATATACATAAAAAATCAATTATTAAATATATTAATTCATATTATATATAAAAACTTTATAGCTTTGTGATTAAGAGCATTATCTTGGAAGTCCAAAAAATTTATATCCAAGTCCAGTTTTGTCACTTATTGCATGCTGTGCCCTTGGGCAAGTTATTTAAACTTTCTCACCTCCTCTTTACTCAATCTAAAAAGTGGAGATAATGTACAGAAAGACATCCACTTCAGTACATGGAGTAACAGGGACTGGATTTAGCACCCCACCACCACCACCCTGAACAACTAACAATTGGGCAAAGTATATGAAACAACACCGTTCAAGACACTGAACATCAGGGAACAAAATACAGAAATCCCAGAAGATGAAAAACAAAGGAGAGGAGCCCTACAGTTATGGAAATTATTGTCCAAACTACTGCTAGGCTATAACACTGCAGAGAGAAAAACATAGGCAAAGCCCCATGATCTCCTTGAGTTGAGGAGCTGGAGCTGGGAATTTGGACAGACCAAGAGTTTTGAGGGCAGAGTGCTCAAGTGGTTAGAGCTGCATGAAGAGAGAGGGAGCTTGGAGATCTACCAAGAGCCTGCCCCCCATTTTCAGCTGAGTACCAATCAGTGTAAGAATGTCAGAAAACTACTCAAGGCTAGAGTGATAACTCCCAAGCAGATTAGAGGGGACAATACTGGGACCACACACAATGCTGGGAATCGCTACGGTCCCAACAGCCAGAATGGAAAACCTCATTAATCATGGGGCATCAGATACAATACCCAGAAGGGTTCTGACTCATAATTAAAGAAATTAGACTTAAAATAAACATTTTCTGATCCCAATAAAG
>NW_007738949.1:9401-11192 GCF_000696425.1 Galeopterus variegatus
AAGAATTCCTTCCTCTTTGGTTTTTTGAAATAGTTTGAGAAGAATTGGTGTTAGTTCTTCATTAATGTTTGGTTGAACTCAACAGTGAAGCCATCTAGTTCTGGGTTTTTCTTTGATAGAAGACCAATTACTGACTCTAATTACTAATTCAGTTTTGTTACTTGTAAACCATATGTTCAGGTTTTCTGTCTCTTCTTGGTTCAATCTTGGTAGGTTATATGTGTAAAGAAGCATATCTATTTCCTTTGTGTTTTCTAATTTTCTGGCATATAGTTATTCATAGCAGTCTCTAATGATTCTTTGTATTTTTGTGGCATCAGTTGTAACATCTTTTTCATTTAAGATTTTATTTGGGTCTTCTCTCTTGTTTTTTTAGTCTGGCTAATGTAATGTTTTGTCAGGTTTGTTTATCTTTTCAAAAAACCAACTTTTTGTTTCATCGATTTTTGAATCATTTTCCTGGTCTCTGTTTCACTTAGTTCTGCTCTTGTAAAATATTCATCCAACAAGAGATTAATCTTCATAATATACAAAGAACTCAAACAACTCAATAGCAAAAACAAACACAAAACCCACAGATAATCCTTTTTTAAAATAGGCAAATGACCTGAATAGACATTTCGTAAAAGAAAACATAGAAATGGCCAACAGCTATATGAAAAAATGCTCAATATCACTAATCATCAGGGAAATGCAAATCAAAACTACAATGAGATATCATCTCACTCCAATTAGAATAACTATTATCAAAAAGAAACAACAAAGGCTAGTAAGGATGTTGAGAAAAGAGGACTCTTCTACATTTTTGATGGAATTGTAAATTAGTACAGCCATTATGGGAAACAGTATGGACATTCCTCAAAAAACTAAAAATAGAACTACCATATGATCCTGCAATCCCACTACTGGGTATTTACCCAAAGGAAAGGAAATCAGTATATCAAAGTGATACCTGCACCCTCATGTTTATTACAGCACTACTTACAATAGCCAAGACATAGAAACAAACTAAGTGTCCATCAACAGATAAATGGATAAAGAAAATGTGGTATATATTATACACAAAGGAAGAAAGAATGAAATCATGTCATTCATGGCAAAATGGATGAACCTGAAAGACATTATGTCAGGCACAAAAAGATAAATACTGCATGTTCTCACTCATATGGGGGAGTTAAAAAAAAAAAAGTGAGCTCATAGAATAAGAGAGTAGAATTATGGTTAATAGAGGCTGGAAAGAGGAGAGGGTGGGAGGAGAGGGAAAGGTTGGTTAATGGATACAGAATTACATCTAGAAAGGAAAAATAAGTTCTAGTATTTGATAGTAGTGTTAGGCACCAATAGTTTATTATATATTTTCAAATGGAAGAGAGGGTTCAAATGTTCTCATCACAAAGAAATGATGTATTTTTGTGGTGATGGATATGCTAATTAGCATGATTTGATCATCACACAGTGTATACACGTATTGAAATATCACTCTGTACCCCATAAATATGTACAATTATTACATGTCAATTAAACAAAAATTAAAAACTAAATAAAATCCACCTACTTTAAAAAAATTATAAATAAAATCCAAAAGGCAGAAAGAGAGAGAGAGAGAAATAACAGGATTGAGGGGACAAACAGAAAACAAAATAGCAAGATCCTAAAATTATACCCAAATATATTAATAATCACAGTAAAATTTTAAATAGTCTAAATATCGCAATTAAAAGGCACAGATAGTCGGGCCGGCCCGGTGGCGCACTGGATAGTGCGCCGCTTGGGAAGCGTGGCGGCGCTCCC
>NW_007738949.1:11754-21037 GCF_000696425.1 Galeopterus variegatus
TTGCCGGACACGGAAAAAAGACAAAAGACAAAAAAAAAAAAAAAAAGGCACAGATAGTCAAATTACATAAAGAAAGACCCAACTAAATAGTACCTAACATACTGTGTTAGTCTGTTTTTGTGTTGCTGTAAGTGACTGCCTGAGACTGGGTAATTTGTAAAGAAAAAAGGTTGATTTGGCTCATGATTCTGGGACAGCTGCATCTGGCACAGTCCTCAGGCTGCTTCTACTCATGGCTGAAAGTGGCAGGGCAGCCAGTGGGTACAAGGAGATCACATGGCGAGAGGAAGGAAGGAAGAGAGAGAGAGAGACAGGGGAGGTGCCAAGCTCTTTTTAACAGCCAGCTCTCATGGAAACAAATAGAATGAGAACTCACTCACTACCTCCCCAACCAAGGAAGGTGTTAATCTATTCATGAGGGATCTTCCTCCATGAATCAAACACCTCCTAACTCTGCCACATTGGGAATCAGATTTCTACACGTGCTTTGGTGGACAATATATCCAAACTATATCACATACACACTTATACTCATACAGACAACTTAAGTATAATGACACAAATAGGTTAAAAATGAAAGAAAAGAAAAAAATAAGTGAGGATACTTCAAAAAGTTCATGGATAAATAGAATTAAAAGTTAATATGAATCTTTTCATGAACTTTTTGAAGTACCCTCATACCATGACAACACTAAATAAAAGAAAGCTTGATTAATTAGCTTTATTTAGCCATTTCACAAGATATACATATTTAAAACATCATGCTGTACACCACACGTATATACAATTTTTGTCAATTATACCTTAATAAAAACAAATTAATAAAAAGCCCGAGTTAATATTATGTTACTATCAGTCAAACTGTGAAATGCTTCACAGTTATTACTGGGGAGAAAAAGAGTCATTTTATAATGATAAAAGTAGTCATTCCTCAAGAGAAACACAATAATACTAAATGTTTATGCATCTATTAACAGTTGCTTCAAGATACATGAAGCAAAAACTGATAGACCTGGAAGAACTAGAGATACTCACAATTACAGTCAGAGATTTCAACACCCCACTTGCAACAATTGATAAAACAAGTAGAATAATTATGCGGATAATCAGTAATGATATAGACGATTTGAACAGCACTATCAACCAACTTGACATAATTGACATTTACAAAAAATTCTACTCAACAACAGCATAGTATACACTCTTTTTAAAGTACACACAAAAAACTTACCAAGTTACACCATATTCTTCCCCATAAACCAAGACTCAATAAATTTAAAGGGATTCAAATTAGACAAAGCATACTCTCTAATGACAACGAGTTAAATTAGAAGTCAGTAACAAAGATATATAGGAAATTCCCTAATATTTGAAAACTAACACTCTACTAAATAACCTGTGACTCACAGAAGAAATCAAAAGAGATTATACAGTATACTCTCCTGAATGATAAGGAAAACACAACATATCAAAACTTGTGGCATTCAATGAAAGCACTACTTAGAGGAAAACTGATAGCATTAAATGCCTATAAAAGAAAAACAAATCTCAGTTTGATGACTTCAGCTTCCACCTTAAGAAACTAGAAAAAGAACAAATTCCATCCAAAGTAAGCAGTGTTCTATGCCTGGTCCAAAATTTATAAAGATAACTGAGTGATAACACAGAGATGCTAATGCCATTGAAAGAAGATTTTTATTACTTACATTTCTTCCACCTTAAGAAACTAGAAAAAGAACAAATTACATCCAAAGTAAGCAGTGTTCTATGCCTGGTCCAAAATTTATAAAGGTAACTGAGTGATAACACAGAGATGCTAATGCCATTGAAAGAAGATTTTTATTACTTACATTTCTGAGAGAAGGGGTATGCCATGTCACACAAGGCCACATGAAGAGTCATGAGGTTTGGTTAGGAGGCAGAAGCAGGAACAAGGGGAGCGCCTAAGCCAAAGCCTTTATTGGGGTTTCCATGGAAAAGGCAAGGCAGGGCAGCATAAACAGCTTGGGATTGGCCAGTATGAATAATTTTAGCAGGCTTTGGGCATGGATGCTGTCTCTAGTTGTCTGGTACATGGCCCTGGGTTGATTTAGGGTGAGGGTAGTACTGGTTTGGAGTGTGAGAGTTAGGTAAGAAGGTAAGTGGGGGCACAGGCCTGGATGAGGCAGTCTGCACGTGAGAGGCATGCTCCAGGCAAGCTGTCCACACCTCTAGGAATGACGAAGCCCTCGGAGGAGCAGTCTCTCCCCAGGTATGAAGACCCCCACCAAATGGCAAAACATCATAAGACACAACAAATAAAAAACATGATTAATATAGCAGTAAAGGTTAGAAGATGGTAAATAATTTAGATCAGAGAGGAAATCAGTAAAACAGAAAATAGAAGTTTAGAGAAAAAAATCAAAGACATCAAAAGCTACTTCTTTCATAAAATTAATAAATCATAAATTTGATTTATTTATAAATTTATAAATAATAAATTTAAATGAAATCATAAAATTAATAAGATTAAGCGATTTTTAAGGGATAAGAAGAGAATATTTACGAACTTTATGCCAATAAATTTAACAACATAAATGAAATGGGCAAATTTTTTGAAAGAGACTAATAAAGCTCCCTCAAGAAGAAATAGATAACCTGAATTTCCCTGTATCTACTAAAGAAACTGGATTTGTAGTTAAAACCCTTCCAATAAAGAAAATTTCAGGCTCAGATGGCCACACTGGCATACTCTACCAAGAATTTATCAAATAAATCATACCAATTTTACACAAACTCTTCCACAAAATTGAAGAGGAAGTAAAACTTCCCAATTTACTCTATGAGGTCAGCATTATTGTCAGACCAAAACCAAAGACATTACAAGAAAAGAAAACCACAAACCAATCTCCATTGTAAACATAAGTGCAAAATTTCTTTAAAATATTTTACCAAATTGAATTCTACAATATATATAAAAAAAGATAATACATTATGAAGTAGTGTGTATTTTAGGAATGCAAAGTTTAATTCACATTCAAAAATATCTATCAATATAATTCCACATATTAAGAGATTTTAAAACAAAAATGATAAAATAACCTCAATAGATGCAGAAAAAGCATTTAACAAAATTGAACATCCATTCCTGATAAAAACTCTCAGAAAACTAGAAACAAAAGAGAACATTCTGAACCTGATAAAGGACAACTATGAAAAACTTACAACTAATATGTCTAATAAGATTAGGCACAGGCAAGAATGTCTGCTATAACTGCTCCTATTCAACATTGGATTGGTGGATCTAGCTAGTGCATTAAAGCAAGAAGAAGAAATAAATGGTATCCAGGTTGAAAAAGAAAAGTAAAACGTTTTTAATTGTATACAACACGATCATCTATGTAGAAAATGCTACAGAATCTGTGAAGACCTACAAACACCAAGAAGTTGTAGGATATGATATAAATATGCAAAATTAAAGGTGTTTGCATATAACGGCAAAAATTTTTTTTAACTGAATTAAAAAAAAATTTACAATAGTTTGGATGTTTTTTCTGGCTGAATAGAGCTGGTCAGTTCTTACCTCTAATGCAAAGAAATTCCAGAGTAACAAGTAGATAGTCACCTGTATAATAGCGTGTTTCAGAGAAAATGATGGAATCCAACAAAACAGTGAGGAAAACCCCCCAAAATCTGGAAACTCAAGATGTCAACATAGAAAGACAGGAAGCACCCAATGAAGACCTGCATGGAGACTGGAGAGACCTGCACTGCTGAGGCAAGGTAGACAAGGGGGTCTGCCATCAGCACTCCCACCACAGACACCTATAATTCAAGCTGCAAGATAACTGCATGGCCCTCATCGACAGTGAGCCCAGCATGGGGAGCTCCTTGGAGCCCACAAGACTGCATTTTTCCAGAGGTGAGGTATACGCTGAGTTCCCCCAGTCCCCTCAGTCCTGGGCTGCTTCTGGACATTGCCATTTTGGGATAGGAGCCAGGACATGAAGAGAACCTCACACCCTCACGAAGAGGGTGCTGCGAGTGTGCCAGGCCCTCCTGCATACACATAGTACCATGAGTCTCTGGGAAACTTGCCTGGATCCATGCCCACCTCCCCCCTAGGAACTCAGAGTCCTGCCTGACTCAGCAAGCCTGCACATCCCAGCAGAGAGGGTGCAGGGAGTACACTGGCCACTCTGGGGTACACACAGCCATGTGTGAACCCAGTGAACTTGCTTAGATCCAAGCCCACCTCCCCCTTCCCCCAGCCCCTAAACTCAGAACTCAGAGACCCACCTGACACAACAAGCCTGCCTGCCCCAGGAGAGAGGGTTTAGGGAGTGCACTAGCCACCTCAAAGTGCATGCACCTCATGCATCTCTGACCCACCTCACCTTCCACACATGATTCAGTAAGCCCACGCAGTAGAGAGGGCGTGGAGAATGAGCTGACAGCTCCCAAGTACATGCAGAACCATGTATCTGGTAAACCTGCCTAGATCCACATACTCTAGAGTGGGAAAGCTCCAGAGACCCTGGCTACCTCACTCAGCGACTCAAAAAAGTGCCCCAGCATTTCTCCCAGGGGCGTGCAATCTACTCAGTAACCCAGCAACTCCACCCATGTTAGTGAAGAAACAGCCCACTGCCACGACACCTACTCCATAATTTGAAGCCACAAAGATGATTCCAGTGACCTCATACAGGGTCTGTCGCCTTGGCTTAGGAAGCACCAGCACACTCCCAAGGTATTTGAGGCCCCATTCAGAGCCACAACAACCTTGCCCAGTGTCAACCACTTCAACAAGAAACTGCCGAAGGCCCCACTGCCTAGGCCATGAAGGCACACACAATTTCAAGATTTAATACACGTAAAAAAGTCACACAAAGACTATACTGCAGCACTCACCCAAAACCAATCCTAAAATGCCCAAAACTGACTGTCAATATAGAACACTTCTACAGATAAGTTTCTCCCTTCAAAAACTACTCCCAAAATTAAAAGAAGTGATTACACTACCAGATTCCCAGACATCAATGCAGATATATGAGAAGTATAATAAAACGGGGAACCATAACACCACCAAAAGAAGACAATAATTCTCCAATACCAGACCCCAAACAACAGGAAACCAATGAAATGCTTGGAGAGAAATTCTAACCTTATGGAAACTCAACATGATACAATAAAAAATACATTGAAATTACAATGAAGTCAGAAAAATAATTCAGGACATGAATGAGAGAAACTCAACAAAAGATAGAAATCTTACAAGAACCAAGCAGAAATCTTGGACCTGAAGGGTCCATTCAAAAATATTGAAGCAGAGGGTATTCTCCCAAACCCATTCTATGAGGCTAGCATTACCCTGATACCACAATGAAAGACACAACAAAGAAAACTACAGACCAATATTCTTGATAAACTTAGGTGCAAAAACTCTCAACAAATACTAGCAAATAGAATCCAAAGAGCACATCAAAAAGATTATACACCATGATCAAATGGGATTCATCCAGGGATGCAAAAATAGTTCAACATTCAAAAATCAATAGGTTCAACATTCACAAATCAATAAATGTGATACACCACATCAACAAAACGAAAGACAAAAAACATCTCAATAGATACAGAAAAAGCTGTGAATTTGATAAAACTCAACATCTCTTTATGACAAAAATAGTTCAACATTCAAAAATCAATAAATGTGATACACCACATCAACAAAACAATAGACAAAAAACACCTCAATAGATACAGAAAAAGCTGTGAATTTGATAAAACTCAACATCTCTTTATGACAAAAAATCTCTCAACAAATTAGATACAGAAGGAATGTATCTCAACACAATAAAAGCCATATATGACAAACCCACAGTTAACACCATCCCGAACAGGAAAAAGTTTAAAGATTTTACACTAAGAACATGAAGAAGACAAGGATACTCAACTCTCACCACTCCTATTTAACATGCTACTGGAAGTTCTAGACAGAGCAATTAGGTGAGAGAAAGGAATAAAGGACATACAAATTTGTAAAGAGGGAATCAAATTGTCTCTGTTTGTAGCTAACATGATCTTATATATAGAAAAATCTAAAGACTCCACCATAAAACTCTTAGAGCTGATAAATTCAGTAAAGTTGCAAGTCCGCCAGCACAGGCTGCCACTGCCACTGGCAGCCCACACCACCCAAGCCCCAGAGAGTCCCACCCACCACCCAAGCTGAAGCCCACATGAGTACTGGCCTAGCCCGCACACACCTCCACCATTGCTGCCACTGGCTCATGACACCCAATCCCCACAGAAATCTGCCCACAGCCCAAGTGGGAGCATAGGTGAGCACCAGACCTACCCATGTGTGCTGCCACCACTACAACTGGCCTAGACCACCTTAGCCCTACAGAAGACTGCCCAACACCCAAGTGGAAGCCCAGGTGAGGGCCATGCCCTGCCTGTGAATGCCACTGCAACCACCAGTCCACACCACCTGAGCCCCAGAGAGGCTCTTGCACTGCCTGAACTGGAGCCGAGGAAGCCCACTGCACACTTAACTTCGCTGATACAAGAAGATTCACCAGAAGAACCTATAAATAGAGGAGGAAGTCCTTCCCTCATAGCCCACTCCCAAGTAACAGAAGAAACAAGTGCCTGCCCTACAAGATGACCAAACATCAATGAAAAAATACTGGAATTACAAATAAACAAGAAATATGACACCACTGAAGGAGTATGGTAATTTTCAAGTACCAGACTCCATAAAGCAGGAAACCCTTGAGATGTTTGAAAAGGAATTCTGAGCACTGATCTTAAAAAAACTCAAAGGGATAAGAGAAGAATCAATTAAAGAACACAATGAAACAAGAAAAAGTATCCAGGATATGAAGGATGAAAGTTACAAAGAGATTAATACCTTAAAAAGCAGTAGCGGAACTCCTAGAACTGAAAAATACACTTAATGAAAGAAAAAAAAGAACAGAAAGCTTGAGCAGCAGTCTAGAGCAAGCAAGCAGAAGAATTTCAGACCTTGAAGATGGTCTTTTTGAAATAACCCAGGCAGACAAAAAAAAGGAAAAAAGAATTTTAAAAAATGAAAACAATCTAAGAGAGCTAGCAGACAATCTTAACCACACATACACCCAAATCTTGAGTATTCCAGAAGTGGAGGAGAAAGGAAAAGGTATGGAAAATCCATTCAAGGAAATAATAACAGAAAAATTCTCAGGTACAGGGAGAGATGAAGACCTCCAGACCCAGGAAGCCCAAAGATTCCCAAGAAGATTCAATTCAAAAAGATCCTCTCCAAGACACATTATAGTCAAGCTGGCAAAAGTTGAAAACAAAGAGACAATTCTAAAAACAGCAAGAGAAAAGGGTCAAGTCACCTATAAGAAGACCCCATCAGACTAACAGCAGAGTTCTCAACTGCAATTTTACAGTCCAGAAGAAAATGGAATGATATATTCAAAATATGGAAAGAAAAAAATTTCCAGCCAAAAATTCTATACCAGCAAGGTTATCCTTCAGAAATGAGGGAGATATAGTGTATATTCCAGACAAACAAAAATTATGGGAGCTCACTACCACCTGGCCAGCTCCACAAGAAATTCTCAAAGGAGTCCTGTTCCTAGAATCTGAAAAACAAAAATCACTGTCACCAATTAACAAGAAAGAGCAAAATCCACTGTTAAAACCAAATGCAAATGAGAAAGAAGCTAAATCATGTCATCTCAAAAATCCAACTAACACTGAAGATGAAAAATAAAAGGGGAAAATAGATATTTAAAACATCTAAACAAAAAGCAATATAATGACAGGAGTAAAGCAATACTTGTCAATAACAACCCTGAATGTAAATGAATTAAACTCCCCATTCAAAAGACACAGATTGACTGGATTAAAAAGCTAGACCAAACAATATGCTGTCTTCAAGAGACACACCTCCCCTATAAAGTCACAAACAGACTAAAATGAAGGGATGGAAAAAGATACACCATGCAAATGGAAACCAAAAATGAACAGGTGCAGCTATTCTTATATTGGATAATACAGACTTTAAACCAAAAACCATAAAAAGAGACAAAGAAAGCCTATATATAATAATAAAAGTATCTATCCAGTTAGAAGACATAACAGTCATAAATATGTATACAACCCAACCTTGGAACACCTAGATATGTAAAGCAAAAGCTCTTAGAACTAAAAAGACAGATAGACCCTAATGTGATAATAGTGGGTACCTGAACACCCTTGTCTTAGCATTAAACAGATCTTCCAGGCAACAAGTCAACAAAGAAACACAGGATTTAAACTACACCTTAGATCAATTGAACCTGACAGAAATCTACAGAACATTTGGTCAAACAACTGGAGAATAGATATTCTGCTCATCAGCACATGGAACATTCTCCAGGATAGACCATATGTTAGGTTACAAATCAAGTCTCAGCAAACTTAAAAAACTGAAATCATTCCAAGTATTTTTTCAGACCACAATGGATTAAAACTGGAAATCAATAACAAGCAAACCTCTGAAAACTATTCAAGTACATGAAAAGTAAACAACAGATTCTGGAATGACCTATGGGTCAAAGAATAAATTAAACAGGAAATTTAAAAATTTCTTGAAACTAACAAAAATAAAGACACATCATACCATAATCTGTGGGATACTGAAAAAGCAGTACTAAGAGAGAAATTTGTTGCAAAAAAACACTTACATCAAAAGAATGGAAAGACTCCAAATAAGTGACCTATCACTATGCCTCAAAGAACTAGAAAAACAACAACAATCCAATCCTAAAAGTAATATATGGAAGGAAATAATCAAGATCAAGGCAAAACTAAATGAAATAGAGGCCAAAAAAATGATATAAAAGATCAATGAAACAAAAAGTTGGTTTTTTGAGAAGATGAATAAAATGGACAAACCATTTGCTAGGTTAACAAAAAAATAAATAAATAAATAAAGAAGAGAGAAACCCAAATAACAAAAAACAGAAATGAAAGGGAGACATTACAACTGTTACCACAAAATATAAAGAATCATTACAGATTATTATAAACAACTGTATGCCAACAAATATGAAAACCTGTAGGAAAGGGATAAATTTCTGGACACATAGAAACTACAAAGTCTGAAACAAGAAGAAATACAAAATCTGAAAAGACCAACAACAAGCAAGATTGAAGAAGTAATCAACAATCTTCCAACAAAGAAAAGCCCAGGGCCAGATGGCATTCCTGCTGATTTCTATCAAACTTTTTTTTTTTTTTTTTTTTTTTTTTTTTTTTTTTTTTC
>NW_007738949.1:22006-39871 GCF_000696425.1 Galeopterus variegatus
TTCTATCAAACTTTTTTTTTTTTTTTTTTTTTTTTGTCTTTTGACTTTTTCCGTGTCCGGCAACGGATCGCAACCCTCAGTGCTGCCCCCGTACCGGACCGGGGACCGGCAACGGGATTGCAACCCTCGGCGTTGCTCCCGCGCCTCACTCAGCCAGTGAGCGGGAACCGGTCCGCATGTGGGATCCGAACCCTCGGGCGGGAGCGCCACCGCGCTTCCCAAGCGGCGCACTATCCAGTGCGCCACCGGGCCGGCCCTCTATCAAACTTTTAAAGAAGAATTAATACCACTCCTCTTCAAACTATTCCAAAAAATTGAAAGAGAATCCCTTCTTGCAAACTCATTCTATGAGGCCAGCATCTCCCTGATACCAAAGCCAGATAGAGATACAACAAAAAAAGAAAATTACAGGCCAATATCCTTGATGAAAATAGATGCAAAACTGCTCAACAAAATATTAGCAACCAGATTACAACACCACATCAAAAAAAATTAGACACCATGATCAAGTGGGTTTCATCCCAGAGATGCAAGGATGATTCAACATACGCAAGACAATAAATGTGATAAACCATATCAGTTAAATCAAGGACAAATACCATATGATTATCTAAATAGATGCAGAAAAAGCATTCAACAAAATTCACCATCCCTTCATTATAAAGACTCAGCAAATTAGGTATAGAAGAAAATTATCTCAACACAATAAAAGCCATCTGTGACAAGCCCACCACCGGTATCATCGTGAATGAGAACAGGAACAAGACAAGGATGCCCACTCTCATCACTCCTATTTAACATTGTATTGGAAATAGTAGCCAGAGCAATCAGGCAAGAGAAAGAAATAAAGGGCACATAGACTGGAAAAGATGAAGTCAAACTATCCTTGTTTGCAGATGACATCATCTTATATGCAGACAAACCTAGAGACTCTATCAAAAAACTCTTAGAGCTGATTAACAATTTCAGTAATGCTGCAGGATACAAAATCAACACCCCCAAATCAGCAGCATTCTTATACGCCAGTAACAAACTAGCAGAAAATGAAATCAAGAAAGCAAGCCCATTTACAATAGTCACCAAAAAAATAAAATGTCAGGGAACCAATTTAACCAAGGAGGTGAAAGATCTCTAAAATGAGAACTACAAAACACTACTGAAAAAAATTAAAGAGGATACAAAAGGTGGAAAAACATACCATGCTCTTGGATGGGAAGAATTAACCATGAAAATGTTCATTCTACCCAAAGCAATCTACAGATTCAATGCAATACCCCCAAAATGCAAATGACATTCTTCACAGAAATAGAAAAAACAATCCTAACATTTATATGGAACAACAAAAGACTGCAAATAGCCAAAGCAATCCTAAGAAGAAAAAAAAAAAAAAAAAGCTGGACCATAACACTACCTGACTTCAAATTTTATTACAAAGCTATTACAATAGCCAAAATATGGAACCAACCTATGTGTGGTAAATATACACAATAGAATACCGCTGCATAAAAAAGATTAATTCTGCCATTTGCAGCAACATGGATGAATCTGTAGAAAATTATGTTAAGTGAAATAAGCCAAACAAGATAATAGAAATACTGCATGTTCTCATTCCTAACTGGATACTAGGAAGGAAGGAAGGAAAGAAAGAAAAAACAGAAAGAAAGAAAGAAACAAGCAAACAAATAAACAAACCACAACAATACAATGAACTTTCAGAAGGAGAGAACAAACCTAAGTATACCAGAGATGGGGAGAGGGAGGGAGGGTCTGGAGAGTGATAGGTTGGGTAAAGGGCATAAAGAAAAATTATGATTTGCAAGAATGAATATGATAATAATGAAAAATAAAAATTTAAAAAGCAATATCAAAAATAAAATAAAACAAAAACAGACATTTGGACCACTGGAACAGAATAGATAACCCAGAAATAAATCCACATACTTATAGGCAACTGATCTTTGACAAAGGTGCTAAAGTCATACAGCCTCCTCAACAAATGGTGCTAGGAAAACTGGACATTCAAGTGTAGAAGAATGAAACTAAACCCCTATCTCTCACCATATACAAAAATAAACTAAAAATGAATTAAAGGCTTAAATGTAAGACTTAAACTATAAAACCGTTAGAAGAAAACACAGGGGAAATGCTCCAGGACATAGAACTAGATAAAGATTTTATGAATAAGATCTCAAAAGCACAGGCAACAAAAGTGAAAATAAACAAGTCGGATTTTATCAAACTAAAAATCTTCTGCACAGCAAAGAAAACAATCCATGTAGCAACATGGATGAATGTGGAGAAAGTTATGTTAAGTGAAATAAGCCAGGCACAGAAATACCACATGTTCTCAATCATATGTGGGACTTAAAAAAGAGAAGAAAACAACAATAAAAAAGCAAATAAATACTACTACTAATAATAATTGAATTGTTAAGAGGAAAATAATTTACAATAGCATCAAAATATATAAAAAATTAAGGATAAATCTGACAAATGATATGTAATTCCAATACAATGATAACTACAAAATGTTACTTCAACAAACTAAACAAGATTTAAATACGGAGACTTCAAAAATTTTTTTTGGAAAAATAGAATTAAAAAATATGAATCTTTCCATGAACTTTTTGAAGACTGCTTATACTCTGTTCATGGATCAAACATGATACTGTTGAGATTTCAGTTCTCTCCAAATTTATTTAAATTCACTTCAATCCCAATCAAAATCTGATCAGGGTTTTTCGCACAAATTAACAAGCTGATTCTAAAATTTATATAGAATTACCTAAAACAACTTTGATTAAAAAAAAGTTGGAGGAGTTAATTTGCCTTATTTCAAGACTAATTATAAAGCTAAAGCAATTAAGAAAGTATAGTATTTGCATAAAGATAAGTAGGTCACTAGAACAGAATAGAAATTCCAGAAATAAGTTTCACAAATATATTCAACTTATTTTTGACAAAGGTACAAGAGAAATTCAGTAGAGAAAAGACAGGCTTTTCAACAAATTGGATATCCCTGTTCACAAAAGAACTTTGGAGGCAGGATTTCCAAAATGGTGGAGTGAGTGTCTCCATAAATCATACCTCCTTAAAAGCAGGTTTTGTGGCTTTGTAATTTAAACTACTTCCATCCCCCTCTTCCCAGCTCCACGATACCCATGAAAACTAGTAGCTTTGCAAACACAGTAGGCTTCGTGAAAGGCAGCAGGCTTGCAAGAACAGACCAGGTTTGAAGCTCCTCAAAAAGTCCCATTCCCAGATAATTGCCACTCTTTGACCTGATCTGTGGTTCCTGGAAGTCTCATTCATAGGGTGGTGTTGTTATTGACCTGACTAAGGGCTCCACAGGAAAAGCCCTATCCCCAGAGTATTTGTTGAAAAACTCAGTATCAATTGTTGAACATTACAGCTGTCTGAGGCTACCATACCAGTTGGGGCAAATGAGAGCCATAGCCTATAAGGGGCTTTAAAAAGCTCTGACACATTCCTAGGTAATTTAGAATGGTGCACATGTATACAGGGATGTGCATATCCCCAGAAAAGAGCAGAGAAGTCACCAGTCTCTCACTTCTGAATGATTCTAGGTCATACACAAGCAGGAAGTGAAGGCTAAGGTAGAGTTGTAAACAGCCTAAGTGTTGAAGGCATGCCCAAGACACACAGAGTCCCTCATCAAAGGGTAGAAAACTTATTGGGTCAAGGAATTTAAGGAAATCTCTGGCTAATCATTAGCTGACCATTAAATTATCAAAGCAGTGACTTCAGTGGCCATACACTACAGAAAATACAGACTTTACAGGATTAGCCCAGGAAAGTCATTAAACAAATAAACAGAAGCAGCAGCAACAACCACCACAATAAAAAATTAGTAATAATAGAAGACCTTGTGTGTGTTGGGTGGAGCATCTGATTTCTAGAGTTGCAACATTATACTACCTAAAATGTCCAATTTTCAAGAAAATCTTACAAAACATGCAAAGAAACAAGAAAATATGATTCATACACAGGGGAAAAACCTGCCAATATGAACTGTCCCAGAGGGGTCCAATGTTAGACTTACTAAATAAAGTCCTTAAATCAGCTTTAAAGAACTAAAGAAAACTAAGTCCAAAGAATTAAAGGAAAGTATGACAACAATTCCTCATGAAGTAGAGAATACCAATAAGAAGAAATCACCAAAGAAACCAAGTAGACATCATGAAGTAGAAAAATCCAATAACTAAAATGAAAAATTAATTAAAGGGTATCAACAGCATATTTGAGCTAGGAAAGGAAAGAATTGGTAAACTTTAAGATAAGTCAACTTATTATTAGAAGATTATCCAATCTGAAAAAAAACCAAGAAAATTAAACAGCCTCAAAGACTTGTGTGGTTTCATCATGCATGCCAACATGTGCATAGAGGAGTCTCAGAAGGAGAAGAGAAAAAGAAAGGGTCAGAAAAAATATTAGAAAAAATAATGGCCAAATATTTCCCAAATTTGATGAAAAACATTAATCTACATATCCAAGAAGCTCAAAGAATTACAAGTAGGACACACTAAATGAGATATACACCTAGATTCACCATAGTCAAAATACAGAAAGACAAAGAGTGTGTACTGAACGCAGTAAGAGATATATGCCTCATTCAGATTAACAGTTGGCTCCCAGAACCCACAGAGGCCAGAAGGCAGTGGGATGACATATTCAAAAGGCTGAAAAAACAACAACAACAACAACAACCCACAAAACCTGTCAACCAAGAATTCCATACCTGGCAAAACTGTCCTTCAAAAATGAAAGATAAGTGAAGACATTCACAGATGAACATTAGCTAAGAGAATTCATAATGAACAGATCTGCCTTACAAAAAATGTTAAAGGGATTCTTCAGGCTGAAATAAAAGAACCTAGACAGTAACTTGAATCCACATAAAGAAATAAGAAACACCAGTAAAGGAAACTATACAGGTAAATATATTTTTTTTGAAAAATAAGTATTTTTGGCTTGTAACTTCTCTTTTTTTCCTATACGATTTAAAAAAAATAACTCCATAGAACAATGTCTATAAGTCAATCAAAAGGAGTCATAGAACCACATGCAAAATTTAAAACTATAAATCATCTAGAGGGAAACAGGAGAAAATTTTTGTGGCCTACAATCAGGCAAAGATTTTTTAGATTTAATACCAAAAGCACAATCCATAAAAGAAATAAAAAAGAATAAATTGGACTTCATGAAAATTAAGCATTTTATTTTTTGAAAGACACCAGAAGCAAATGAAAAGAGAAACCACATTCTGAGAGAAAATATTTACAAATCACATTGCTATGGTTTGGATGTTTGCCCCTCCAAAACTCACTTTGGAATTTGATCCTCAATGTGGCAGTTTTGGGAGGTGGGGCCTAGTGGGAGCTGTTTGTATCATGGGAGCAAATCTCTCATGAATGATAAATGACCTCCCTCAGGGGTGGCTGAGTTCTTGCTCTCTCAGCACCCTTGAGAGCTGGTTGTTATAAGAGCACCCTGGCACCCTCCTCCATCTCCTTCTCTTGCTTTCTCTCTTGGCATGTGATCTCCTTGCACACGTTGGGTCTCCTTCCACTTTCCACCATGACTGAAAGCAGCCTGAGGCCCTCACCACATGCAGCTGCCCCATATTGGACTTCCAGCCACCAGAATCGTGAACCAAATAAATATCTTCCTTTATAAATTACCCAGTCTCAGGTATTCTGTTATAGCAACACAAAATGGACTAATACACACATATATGATAAAGGTCTTCTATTTAGAATGTATAAAGAATCCTCAAAACTCAACAATAAGAAAGCAAATAACCCAATAAAAAATGAGTAAAAGATTTAGAAATTTCGCCAAACATATATGGATAGCAAATAGGCACATGAAAAGAAGCTCAATATCATTAGCAAAATTCAAACTAAAACCACAATCAGATGCCACTATACACCTATTGGAAGGATTAAAATTTAAAAGATTTACAATAGCAAGATCCTTAGAAAGGTCTGGAAGGTTCTACACAATCAACCCTCCACCATCCCCGCATATCCAAATAACCTTGCTCTTTACGACTTCCCTCACCTCTCACTATGCTCCAGGCACACTGATAGTTTAGTTCCTGGAATATGCCAGGTACTCTTGGCCTTGGGGTCTTCACACACACAGCCTAGATACTTCTGCCCTCCCACCTGGTGTCTGTATAGCTCCCCACTCCCTCCTCCTCCTCCAGATTCAGCTCAAAAGTCAATTTCTCGGTGAGGCCTTTCCTGGCCACACTATCAGAAATTTAACCTTCTGCCCATTCTAATCCCAGAACTTTATACCCTCCATTCCTGTTTATTTCTCCCTACACTTATCATCATGTGACATAAAATATATTTGCTTATCTAATGCATTGCTTCTCCCCTCTGTGAGATATAACCCCACGCAGGCAGGCACTTCTCTCTGGATTATTCACTGCTATGTTCCCAGAAGCTAGTAACTGGCACACAGTAAGGGCTCAATAAATTTGTAGTAAGGGAGGAAAAGGGAAAAGAGAAAATGAAGAATAGCAAGAGAAAACAAAAACTGCCTCTTCATGGTTTCGAGGTGTGGGTTCATAACGAGTACGGGTAATAACACCTTTTCAAAATGAAAGCCAGGATTTTCCGCATCACATTCTTCATCAACAACCAAGTGGGAAGAGGCCTGAACTAGACATTGGAGACCTAGATTTTAGCTCTTGATCCAAAACTAACTACGTGACTTCTGGGCCCTTAACCTCACAGGGCCTCAGTTTCTCAATCTGTAAGTGAAAGAATAAGAGGTAAAGAGGCCGAGAGGAACTTCCAGCAGTTCAGTTCACCAACCAGAAGGCTCTGTGTCCTGGGATTCAACAGAAACAGGTAAGAAAAATGCCTCTACTAGGGGAGGTACTTCATGTATTCCAAAGCCCAGATTTTCTTAGATAAGAACACAAGGAAATGCTTCACTTACCAGCCTCCAGACAAGAAATCAGCAGAGCTATGAAACAAACAAGTCTGAGTAACACTTTCATATTCTCCTAGAAAAATAGAGGAACAGAAACAAGACAAAAAAAAATGTTACTATCCAGCAAATCTCTAAAATAAAAAACAGTGACACCCCACCTGTCCCTGTGCCCCACCCAAAGCCACACTGATGGATTAGTCGGTGGCATCACTAATATTATTGCGTTTGGCTTCTGGTAAGAAAATGGAGGGAAGGGGAGGGATGAAGATTTTTCACAGAATTGGGGATAAACTCAACAACTTAAGATTAAAAAAAACTTCCATCATCTGCTCCAATATACGTCACTTGAATTCCCCCCAAATCTAGTCTCCATCCAAGGTAGACTATTCACTAGACCCCAGATCATCTTCCCTCTGCTTGTGCCAGTCTGTTCCCCTCCTGGAATATACCCTGCTGCAAGGAACCACTTGCAAAAGTCCACACATACTTCGAGGTCAGCTCAAAGGTCATGCCTTCATTTTATAATGCAAGACGCTAAACTGTTTGTACAATATGGTAGAGAAACGCACCCCAAAAGACTGAAAGAAATCATAATAATATATTAAAATTGGATTGGTCCTTGTGGTTGGGTGGTTTTCCCTTCTCTGGGGCTTTCTATACTTTCTAAAATGTCTACAATGAGCATGTATTAATCTTATGACAAAAGAAAAAGGAGAAAACATCACAGCCCCTCTGAGTGGTTTAAAAGGCCACATCAACAAAGCATCAGCTACAACAGGCATTGGTCAGTGATAGGGCTCCATATTAACTGAGGTCCTGATGACTTCTTATTTTATTTACATAAGGTTTTGTCCACACACATGGCAAGGGTGGAATCAGATTAGCAACTTGCCCAATACAGCAAGTCTAGAAGAAGTGCATACCCATCCCTTTATCTACAACAGTCACTAAAATAGTATCAAATGTGAAAGAGAAACACACACACACACAGACACATACACACATCCCTCGATTTTGCCTGCCTTTCTGACCTCTCAAGCCCAAATAAAGTTAATGTTCAATATAGCCTCTTTTTCTTTCTGAATGTTCCTGTTACACGTTTCTGAATGGGGACCTCACAATGACATATAAGTTCCAGTCCCGTATCTCCAGCTAACTTCTGCACAAATCCACGCAAGGGCACCTAGTACCTCAAAGTCAATAGGCACCAAAAGCCAAATTCATTCTCGCTCCACCAAACTTACGTTCCCCCATGCTCCTCACTGCAGTGACGGGCACAGCACTGCTACAAATCTATGTGGCACCTGCCCAACAAGAGACATGGGATCGATGACCCCAAGACCGCCACCCCGCAGAGCTGCTCTCTCCCTGAGCCCTGGCCAGTCTGTCTCCTTAGATCATCGTCAAGGCCACCCAGTTCACTCCCAGCCACTGTCGAGGCCGGTTTAGCTCAAGCAATCTCCAGCTCTTTCCTGCATTCATTATGGCAAAAGGCTCCTATTGGTCTCTCTGCTCATGGATTTACATCTTCCAATCAGTCCAGAGATCCTACAAACCATTACCAAATGATCTACTCAAAACACCTTCATTGGCTCCCCAGTGGGCCAGGGAATAATTCAAACTCCCTAACAAAGCATACAGGTTCTGCCCCAGGACCTCCCAAACCCCTTGCCTGGCTTCCTCCCCTGGACCCCCAGCAACCTGTGTGCATCCTGCCATAGCCCCGAGCACCTTTTCCTGTAGCTACCCCAGGACAGGAAACCTCAGGAGGGCAGGAACTCATCTCTGCACCCATGGATCCAGCACAATGCTTGAAATATAGAGGCCCTTAATACAGTCTCATGGAATGAATTAAAAAATGAACTCAAGACATAGGTGTCTCCCCCCAGCCCCACACTTGACCTTGGGGGGCAATGTCCAGAGTACACCATGTAATTCCATGCTTTGAAAAAAAATCTGCCTTTTAATTTTTACAGGAGATTAAATTTACCTATATTCTTTTTTTTTTTTTTGTCTTTTTTCGTGTCCGGCAACGGATCGCAACCCTCAGTGTCGCGCCTGTACCAGACCGGGACCGGCAACGGGATCGCAACCCTCGGTGTTGCCCCCGCGCCTCGCTCAGCCAGTGAGCGGGAACCGGTCTGTATGTGGGATCTGAACCCTCGGCGGGAGCGCCGCCGAGCTCCCAAGCGGCGGACTGTAGCAGTGCACCACCGGGCCGGCCCAAATTTACCTATATTCTTATCTCTAGTTCTAAGAAAGTAGATATGCAAACACAAAATATTTTAATATAACATAGACTCTAATAACATGCACTCATTTGAATATTAGCTGGAAAATGTGCTATTTAAGGAGTTATATTAAAAGGTATAAAAGATGTTACAATGTGCTTTTTAAACAAATACAGAAAAATAAAAGATTTTCTAAGCATGTGAGACACACTCACTCGTAGTCTCTCCACTTCACCTCCAGTATCAGGACGATTATCCCTAAGCCCGGCTCAAGCCTTAAAACCTACCTCAGAGCGGTCAAACTGCATTCCTTCAATATCCTGTAATTCTGATGCTTCATTCACATAAATTGGCCCCCTCCCAAATTAGCCCAGATTAGTTGTATTATTACCACATTTACCTCTAAACTATATTCAGATGATAAAATAAAATAGAAGCCTTTGAAGACTTGCCAACTGACTTATTACCTCTTTTTGTGACTGCAAGGAAGTGTGTTGCAAGTCTTTATGCTAAAGATAACAAAAATAAAGGGTTAAAATGCTCCTCAATTACTAGTTCCAGGCCAATCAGTTCCTCAGGTTAGCTCATCAACAACAAAGTAGGGACCTTATGAAATCGGCTGAACACTGCCAGCTGTTAGTTCATTTAGTTACGAGATCTGGCTTGTCTGATTATTAATCAGGCCGAGGACAAGAAGTGGCAGATGCCAGACTGAAGTTTATACAGAGAGTGTCTCGAGACATAATTCCAAGTTAATTGGGTACGGACTATGTTTAATCATCACCGGTCCAAGGCTGGTGGCCTGCCACCACAAGGCAGGGTGATCTCAGACATGACTCCTGCCTGGGCCTCAGTTTCCTCACCTGCACAAGGCAGCAATGAGTCGGATGACCTCAGATGCCTTCCTTCTCTAACAGAGTATGAAAAAGGGGGACAAGTCCATGGGCCCAGGTTTCACTTCTGCCCCAGAACTGCTCAGGGAAGGAACAAGGAGGTGGGAGTGACCCCTTCCCCTCAGCAGTGGCCTATATGAATTCATGTCAGTGTCTGGGACCCTGGGGCAAGGGGTCAGCACTGAGCCTTGAGGTGGGCATTAAGGGTCACATGACCTAAGGCAGTGAGGACATCAGAAGGAAAGGAGGAAAAGGATGCACCCAAGATTAATCCATACACAGCTCAACACAACCCAACACAAACTCCATCATGCCCTCAAAAAACACAGAAATTTCCACCAACCCTGACTGGCCTTCATAGTGCTCGTAGTTGAAAAGTTGTCCAAGTCAGGAAGTCCCTCAACAGAGATAGCATGTTGGAGAAAAGCTCAGCCTTCCTGCCTCAGTTTCCTCATTTGACAAAATGTAGACCATGGTACAGTATGTCACTGGCAATTGTTATGAGGATGAAATGACTTGCTACATGGAAAGGGCTTAGAACACTGTCTGCCAAATGGTCACTCTCAAATGCTAGCTCCTATAAATCTCCCCATGCTCTGATGACAAATATAAATTCTGGTAAAAGGTTCTCAGCTATGCAGTCGCTCTGCATTGTCTCACGGCTGCAGTCAGCAACTGCATGTTGCACATCTCCTACACACCTGCATCTGCCCTCGGCCCTGGAAACAAAAGTGGGAACAACCACCCACGGCCTGGCTCCAGACGCTCAGCAGCCACAGGGAAAGTGGGTGCGTCCCCTAGGTTATACTGTGATGTGGGAGTGTCCCCGGGAAGAGCTGTGCCCGGGACAGGAGGACAGGAGGGAAGATGGGACCCTGACTCAGCCTGGAGGGCAGGAGGAGCGGATGAAGTCACATCACAGTCTGGGGCACGAACCAAAGGCGGGTGCCGAGAGGTGCCGCCGAGAGGCTAACAGTGTCCGTGACATGAGGAGTCTTGGGGAGGAGCTGGGACTGTAACTTGCATGTAGCAGAAAGGTTTTAAGTCATGGGGTGGGTGTGGTTAGAGTTTCATTTTTCATAGACATTTTGGCATCTGTGTGGGACATAAACTGTAGGCAAGAGAGAGGATGTGGGGTGGGTCCCCAGCCATGAAAGGCTGGCAGTCAGGGCACATCTGAGGACACTTAGGGACAGAGGGTGAAGCGTGACTGTCTGGGCCTGAGTCACTGAGGTGGGGGCCAGGGAGGGCCAGGTCCAGATCAGGAGGGAAGGTTTGGGTCCCCGCAGAGAACTTGGAAGAGAGGCTTGGGGACGTCACCCACAGCACCACTAGGCAGTCCTGTCTCCAGAAAAAACCAAGAATTTGAATGTGCTGGAATTGGAGAGAGTTCCAACACCGCATTGGGAACCATCGTTTCACAGGTCATAGTTGTCACACAGCTAAGGGGACCCTGGACAGTGGGTGGGCAGTTGCTCCTACCGTGGTGGCAGACTCCTTCAAAAATATGGTAAAACCAGAGCTGCCCCAAATTTCTTTGCCACAAATGCCAATGAATATAAAATATTTTCGCATACAATGGCAGACATCCCAGGTTCCCTGGAGCTGAGGGTGGAGGACTTCAGCTGTTACGAGAGAAGGCTGGAGGGACCTGGGGTGACCCAGCCCCCTTACTTCGGACAAGGTCTTTCCTTGTAGGAAGGGATCTTGCTTCTCAGAAGGGAGTCACCTTCTTTAAGGGGCGTGTCCAGCTGGGGAGGGAAGAGAACATGCAGGTGAGGCCGGAGTGAAGAGGCCAAGGTCACCGCTAGCATCTCGAGAGGTGCCAAAGGTTCTGAATGCTCATGAAAAGGAGTCAAATGTTTAAAAGGTCCACGTTCCACAGTCTTTGGGGACAGAATGCTTTCAGGAAATCAAGCCATGGGAGTGATGAATACAAAGAGCTTGGCACCACGAGCTGTTTGGTTGCCACGTGCACCACCTGCACCTCCTCCGGGCAAATCACAGCTCAGAGCACGTGGCAAAGAGCCTCACCAGACAGAGATGCGCTGATGCCCGGAAAAACGAACGGGCCCTTTTCAAGAGCAGGCATGCTCGCTCTCCCTTTACCCAGCGTGTTCACACACCTGCACCCCACCTCACCTCATCCAAAATAGCTTCAGAAAAGCTGAGTGGAAATAGATATTTCACCATTCGCTCACCTGTTTTGCAGTTTTCTTTCAGTATTTTGGAGTCTAATTCTTTTTCATGCCTGAATCATTGCCTTGGGCCTTTGGAAAGCTTGTAAGACCCAAGCATAAGGGCTTTTAGTGCCTTTTGATAACAACTTGACTAAGCAGCTTAGCCTAAACGTTCTAACTCCTGACCTGTCATTCACTGTAAACTCACGAGACAGTGCCCACCGTTAAGCTATCAGTGGCACAGTGGCTCATCAGCATGAGTGGATCACAGTGCAAAGTCCAAGAGAAAACTCGCACATGCTCCTGTTCCCCGTCCCAGTGCAGCACCCTCCCAACCCCGAGTGTGCCCCAGAAGTGACTGCTGCTGAAGGGAACTCTGTAGAGAAAGTTCCAGGGAAATCAGCAGAATGGGGAAAGGGGAGAAGAGCGGGCTGGATGGATGAATTCACGTGGAAGGCCCAGGAAGCCCCTTGCAGAGCTCTGACTACTTCCTCTCCCTCTTCTTCTCTGTCCCAGAAACTTCCTTTAAGAAGCTTTTATGCTCACTGTGTCTACTTCTCATCCACTGCTCAGCTTCCATGCCCAGAGCTCCCGTGAAATGCACTGCCCCACACCACCCCGCCTAGCTCTCCATGCAAAGGACCCCTCAGTCTCCATCTTACTGGACACTGTGCAGCACCCGCCCCGACCCCCAGCCCCCTGGGAGGAGGATCAGCCCCACCCACTCCCCTGCTTTCACCTCCCAGCTTGCTCCTCCTCCTCCTCGGCAGCCTCTTCTCCTGCCTGAGCTCTGCACCGTTCTGCCTCCAGGCTGCCTCTACAATGCTGCCCAGGTCTGTGGTCCAATGCTTCTGGTGCTGGTCTGGTGCGTCTGCAACTTCTAACCAGCTCTGAGCTGATTCTGCTCAGAAGCTTCTCCCAGGGCCCTTGCAGACACCCCCTCCTCCACAGCCAGGAATGACAAGTCACATAGGGCCTCCTTGGTGCAACACATCCCAGTGCTGCACACTTCTGGCCCTGGAACCCACAGATCTGCCAGCGTTGGGTGGCTCCCCTGGTTGTTGGGCCAGGGGAGAAAGCAGTACAGAGCAGACCCTACCCTGTCCCACATCCCTGTGAGCAGAGCCCTTCCTACACATCTTGCATGCAGTAAGAGCTCAATAAATACTTGTGGAAGAAAGGAAGGAGGGAGCGAGGGAGGGAGGGAAGGAACCCATCCACCCACCGGCCTTCTTTGCATCAGACACAGAGGGATAAGGAGCTGGCCTAGAATCAAGGGCAGGAAAGGTGCCTGTTTGGGGAGGGAATTCCAGGGATCCCCAGTACTCGAGGCATGGTTAAGAAGTGGGGGTACTGGTGGCCCAGGTTCCAAGTGGGCACATCCTCTCAGCCTTGCGAACTCCTCGCCATGCCAAGGGATGTGGCTGGCCGAGTTGCAGAGTGGAGCCCTCCAAAGTACAGGGTGTAGGTGTAAAGGGAGTTCTGTAGCAGCTGAACCTCTGCAGAAACCCAAGAAGAGCGAGCAGACAGCCGTAGTTGACTCCTTCCTCCATGGACCTGAAGTAGCCGAGCCCCAAATCTGATATCTATAAGAAAATCCTAACCATACCTTCCACATGTCTACCTTCCACCAATGCGCTCTTCTGTCTTCCTGTGGAGTGCCTCGTAACTACATTCTCAGCATCATTTAGTGCAACCTCTCATCCCAAGCATTAATCAATATGTGTGTGAGTGCATGTGTAGATTTGATGTAATGAGGAAATACTCAGAGAATTAGGCTCCACCTAATTTGGCCATAACTGGGAAGTGACTACAGATGAGTCCCTGGAAAAAGCAAAGGCTAAAGCAGAATCTTTAGCTTAGGGAACGTCACAGCCTACATGTTCTATTGAAAATCAGGAGAAACATCTATGGGGAATGGGGAATGGTGCTGGAACCAGGCCATAATTCCCTGTTTGTTATAAGGATTTAAATGGCCATTAAACAGTCCCCAATGTTGTTAAGACCAAAAATGTTGGTTGGAAAGAGAAGGCAAAAAGGAAGTTATTAGAAAGCCATAGAACTTTAGAATTCTGTACTTACACAAGTCCTTGCTTCTTAAACAACAGTCCACAACTTCCCAAGGAGTAGCTATAGACAAGCAGGGAACCCAGTACCTTTCTTCCTGGGGATTGATTTGACCCACAGATTTTCTGGGGGGGAGTTATTATTTTTATATTAGAACAAACACAGCTGTATTATGAAGGAGAAAGAAAAATCTCCAAGATCTGTCCAAGATAAAACATAAGGCACCAAAGATATGTCCCTTAAGGCGAGCTGCTTTGGAGTGCAGGCTGAGCATTTGCTTTTCACGTCTCAAGAGGAGTCCGTGGAATCAGAATCCGAGAGGCACTGTCCCAAGCTAACGTCCGTAGTCATCTCTGTTATGCAATCCCATTTATGAGAAGTGAACTCCATCCACAGGGCAGACTGACAAAGCAACCTGACCCTAACCACCACGGAGTCCACCCAGGTTGGTCCACACTCAAGATGAGGAAGGAAATGTGGAAACAACCTCACAGGGGCATGGGGACCACCGAGGTGTGCTCCAAATGTGCTACGACCATTTCTATCCTGTAGAGATTAGTAACGCACACCCTGTCACATGCAGACATCCCACAAACCCAACTGTGAGTTCAGTGTGGTCACACTATTTCCGCCAGAGAAACAGCTGTACAAACTATGAGCAAACGAACCACTCCCACCGCAGGGGACAACGTAAATTCACTCATCTCAGAAAGCCCAAGAAACATCAAGACTGGCGATCTTCCAAAAGCCCAGCGCACAGTAGATCAATCTGGCTTACTGACCCACACCAATGGGGCAAGAAAAGTTGGTGTATTTATTATCATCGAGGAAGCACAAAGATATGAAGGTGAAGTAAAAACTGCCAAAGAGGTTTTAGGTGATGCTGTGAAATCTAAATTATTCTGCTACTACAAGGCACAAAGCCACAAGGTTGGTGACTTCAATGAAGGCATGTCGGTTTTAGGGTAAAGGGGAAAATGAAACAGAGAGAGACATGACGACTGTCTCAAGATGCTAAAACAGGAGTGGGCCAGACCCGAGCCTCTTGCCCGCTAGGTTGGAGTGTGACTTTTCCACTTCACTCTACAAACCTCCTAGGGCTCCTGGACAGCAGGAACGAGAGCCGAGAGACGGGGATGAGCCTCCTCTCCTGTCCTTGTCCCCTTTCTAAATGCCCTGCCTTGCCAGCTTCCCACACACCTGCCAGAGGCTGTGATGTGAGGCCGCTGCTACGCAGGACTTGTCAAAAAGTTGACAGAGAGAGAGAACGTTCCTGCAGCGCTGCCTCCCAGTCAGGAGAGACAGCTCTGCCTCCCGTGTTGGGATCTACAGATCGAGTCTCAGGACTAGGCGTACTCTACGAGAATTTCTACACTGCTTTTGCTTCTATAAATTTTTTTTATTGAATTATAATACGCATATAGTGGAACATGCAGACCTCGGGTACAATTCTATAAACTGTGACAACTGTATGCACCAGGAATACTCCATCAGGATACAGACCATTCCTGTTACCCTCTCAACATATTCCCTCGTGTCCTTCAGTCGTCACCCCATGCACTTGATGCTCATGCTCTGGCTCCCACCCCCACCCCTACGATCATTTGCCGTGGATCTGCAGCTCATGACCCGGTGGCTAGCTCAGACCCTGCCAGCGCCTGCTGTGTCGGGCCACGTCTGCACTGGCGCTCTAATCGCCCACTACCAAGTGATGTGGGGAAGACAGAGGTTCTCAAGGGGCAGGCGTGGCCTCTGAGGGAACATTTCAGAAACTGTGGGGAGGGACACTTTGCATGATTATGATGCATTTAGTATTGGAGGCCATGGATGCTAGACATCTGGAATGACATCAGACAGTTCCATTCAGTAAAGACCTGTCCCAGTCCTGCATGAACTCCCACAGACATTCATGCCAATGGGAATGTATCAGTAGAGTTTGGACCCTGGTGCCTAACTCCATTCCATGTTTACATAAAATGCATAACGTTAGCACAATTTTCATACACACTGAACTTTCAGGAATGCAACTTCTGTGAAAATTGAAAAAAGGTGGCCTTTGACTATTATTTAGACCTGGACCAAGAGTCGCTCATCCTTTAGTGGTGTCTGGACGGCCACCATGACACATCTGTTCCAGACTGCACTTGGAGCTTGTCCCACACTGTCCTGCACTCCTACATATGGCAGTGGGTGACCTCACCAGATTCTAATCTGGCTCAGCCCAAACATCTACATGCTGAAATACATATTTTTAACACAAATTGCTTCTATTTCTTCTTTACATCCAGGTATTGTATTGACATTTTAAAATTATGTTGTAGATAAGTTTTATTACCTCTTTTCAGAATTGTACAGGGATGTTTTAAAACACACACGGTCCCCAACTTACAATGGTTTGATTTAGGATTTTCTGACTTTACGATGGTGCGAAAGTGACCTGCATTCAGTAGGAACTGTACTGCGAGTGCCCATACAACTGTTCTGTTTTTCACTTTCAGTACAGTATCCAACAAATTACATGAGATATTTATGTAATATCTTTATTATAAAATAGGCTTCATTATAAAATAGGTCTTGTGTTAGGTGATTTTGCCCAACTGTAGGCTAATATTAAAGTGTTCTCAGCATGTTTAAAGTGGGCTAGGCTAAGCTATGATGTTCAATAGGTTATATGTATTAAATGCATTTTCGACTTAATGATATTCTCAACTTATGATGGGGTTACATCTGATTAACCCATCGTAAGTCGAGGAGCATCTGCATTGTACTAAGGGGAGGAATGCTGGGTTTTTAATGAGGTGGTTCGAGACACACTGACTGAAAGTGACAGCATCTAACTTTTCATTTAACTCCCAGTCAGGAGTCACTGTCTATATTTTCTGGGGCNACCTGGGAAGTCAGCCAGAGCCTGGGGTGACTGGAGCCACTTGGGTGGTCCCCCTGCCTCCCGTGGCCTTGTCCGTTCACCATGTGCACAAGTGCACCATGGCTTCACACAACATGCACGTGAAGATGCTGGCAGTTGTGATGATTTTTCCAAGTACAGTTCCCATTGCTTTTTGGTGATTACGACACATTTGGAAACATCATTACATCACAACATAACTACAGTGGCACATGGAACACATACACAGAGCCACTTTTTATTAAAGATAAAATGAAAGTGCATACTTGAGGTATAAAGCAATTTCCTACTAGACTCAACGTGAACTAAATTACAAAAGTAAAAATTAAGTACAAGAATTAACAATGAACACATTGGCCCTGAACAAAAGTCCCCTTCCAGGAAGGACTGACTTCATCCGACAGTGCCTTGCTGTCACTGTGAGACATTCCATACCCAGTGTGGGCACAGGAAAAGTGGCAACTGGGGACAGAGGGGCTGTCTCAAGAACTCAGATGCCTTCCTCAGAGCCTAAGGCCCATTTTCCTGCTTTGGGGACACATCACATCCATTAAACACCTTCTTATTCTTGAGGAATTTCCCACAACCCTGAGGAATTCCCTTCTTATTCCTGAGGA
>NW_007738950.1:2623-3544 GCF_000696425.1 Galeopterus variegatus
CCTGAGTTCCAGCAGTGTCATCTTGGGGAAGTCCTTTTTTGTGACCAGGTTTTTGGGTCCCTCCCCCCCCTGCAGTGATAACACACTGAAATGAAATTCGGGTATTGTCATCTCCTAATAGCAAACTTTTCAATGCCTTCCTATGATATTTAGAATCAGTCCCATGGGCTTTACCTCGGCCTGTGTGGTGGCCGCCTACACAATGAGTGGCTCCTATACAATGAATGGCTCCCAGCCCTAAGTGGTTAGCCACTTCCTTCTGACCAAGAGAACACAACACAAGTGATGGGATGTCATTTCTGTCTGAGTCAGTTCAGGCTGCCATAACAAACTACCATAGTGTGGGTAGCTTATATCCAACATAAATTTATTTCTCAGAGTCCTGGAGCATGAAAGGTGGAGATCAAGGTCCCAGTGTAGTTGGGTTCAGCAAGAGCCCTGTGCAGTGCTTTGGGAGAGTGGTCTGCTGTGGGGGATCCTCTCGGCCTTTGTCTGTCTGGGGGAGGATTTGCTCTTTCCGTGTTTGAAGGATGCTCTTGTATGGTACAGTGCTTTTGTCTTGTTGTTGTTGTTGTTTGTTGTTGTTGTTGTTGAATTTTTTGTTGAATTTTTTGTTTAACTCGAACATCTCTTTTTCTCCTGGACTGGGCGTTTTCTGTTGAAGAATTTACTGAAATCTGTATTAGGACTTTCTTGTGAGTGTGAGTGTGTGTGTGTGTGTGTGTGTGTGTGTGTGTGTCTGTGTGTGCCCCTCTCATGCAGCCTTCAGTATTCTTCCTTGGCGTTCTGTATAGTTTTGACTGTTTGACTAGTGTAAGTGAGGCTGATCCATGCTTACCTATACAAATTTTTGTGTCGAGAGATTTTGAGTTTTCATTCGTATGGACCCAGCGCTAGGATTGCTGGGCCACGTAGTAAGTT
>NW_007738950.1:5153-7443 GCF_000696425.1 Galeopterus variegatus
TCCTAGATCGATTAGATTGTTCTGATGAGTTTACCAAGATCGAATTGCTGGGTCTGATTTGTTTTCCTAGATCGATTAGCTTGGTCTGAATAGTTTCCCTAGATCGATTACCTTGGTCTGATTATTTTTCCTAGATCAATTAGCTGGTCTGGTGAGTTCATTAGATGGATTAGTTGGTCTGATGAGTTAACTTAGATCGATGAGCTTCTCCTGATGAGTTTAATTAGATAGATGAGCTTGGTCTGATGAGATTACTTAGATCGATGAGCTTGGTCTGATGAGATTACTTAGATCGATGAGCTTGGTCTGGTGAGTTTACTTTGATTGATGAGCTTGGTCTGATGAGTTTACTTAGATTGATGTGCTCTGTCTGATGAGTTTACTTAGACAGATGAGCTTTGTCTGATGAGTTTACTTAGATCGATGAGCTTGGACTGATGAGTTTACTTAGATCGATGAGCTTCGTCAGGTGAGTTTATTTAGAAAGAGGAGCTTTTTGTGATGAGTTTACTTAGATTGATGAGCTTGGTCTGATGAGTTTACATAGATCGATGAGCTTGGTCAGATGAGTTTACTTAGATTCATAATCTTGGTCTGATGAGTTTACTAAGATCGATGAGCTTCCTCAGATGAGTTAACTTAGATCAATGAGCTTGGGCTGATGAGTTTATTAGATGGATTTGCTTTGTCTGATGAGTTAACGTAGATCGATGAACTTCGTCTGATTAGTTTACTAAGATCTATGAGCTTGGTTGGATAAGCTTAATTAGATCGATGAACTTGGTGTGATGAGTTTATTTTGATCAATGAGCTTTGTCTGATGAGTTTACATAGATTCATGAGCTTGGTCTGATGAGTTTACTTTAATCAATGAGCTTCGTCTGATGAGTTTACTCAGATCGATGAACTTGGTCTGATGAGTTTACTTCGATGGATGAGCTTGGTCTGATGAGTTTACTTAGATCGATGAACTTGGTGTGATGAGTTTACGTAGATTGATGAGCTTGTTCTGATGAGTTTACTTAGATCCATGAGCTTGGTCTTATGAGTTTACTTAGATCGATGTGCTCTTTGTGATGAGTTTACTTAGATCGATGAGCTCAGTCAGATCGGTTTAGTTAGATCGATCAGCTTGGTCTGATGAGTTTACTTAGATAAATGAGCTTTGACTGATGAGTTTACTTAGATCAATGAGCTTGGTCTGATGAGTTTACTTAGATCAATGAGCTTGGTCTGATGAGTTTACTTAGGTCGATGAGCTTGGTCGGATGAGTTTACTTAGATCGATGAGCTTGGTGTGATGAGGTTACTTTGATCAATGAGCTTGGTCTTATGAGTTTACTTAGGTCGATGAGCTTGCTCTGATGAGTTTACTGAGATTGATGAGCTTGGACTGATGAGTTTACTAAGATCGATGAGATTGGTGTGATGAGTTTAATTTGATCAATAAGTTTGGCCTGATGAGTTCACTTAGATCGATTAGCTTGGTCTGATGAGATTACTTAGATCGATGAGCTTGGTGTGATGAGTTTATTTTGATCAATGAGCTTGGTCTGATGAGTTTACATAGATTCAGGAGCTCGGTCTGATGAGATTACCTAGATCGATGAGCTAGCTCTGTTGAGTTTAGTTAGATCAATGAGCTCGGTCTGATGAGATTACCTAGATTGAAGAGCTAGCTCTGTTGAGTTTAGGTAGAATGATGAGCTTGGCCTGATGAGTTTACTTAGATCGGTGAGCTTCGTGTGATGAGGGTACTTAGATCGATGAGCTTGCTCTCTTGCGATTAGTTAGATAGATGAGCTTTGTCTGATGAATTTACTTAGAGCGATGAGCTTGGTCTGATGAGTTTACTTAGATCGAAAATCTTGGTCTGATGAGTTAACTTAGATCGATGAGTCTGGTCTTATGAGTTTACTTAGATCCATCATCTTGGTCTTATGAGTTAACTTAGACCGAAGAGCTTGGTATGATGAGTGTACTTAGATAGATGAGATTGGTGTGATGTGTTTACTTTGATCAATGACCTTGGTCTGATGATTTTACTTAGATCGATGAGCTTGGCCTGATGAGCTTATTTGGATCGATGAGCTTGCGCTGATGAGTTTACTTAGATCGATGAGCTTGGCCTGATGAGCTTATTTGGATCGATGAGCTTGCGCTGATGAGTTTACTTAGATCGATGAGCTTACTTTGATCGATGAGCTTGGTCTGATGACTTTACTTACATCGATGAGCTTGGTCTGATGAGTCAACCTAGATTGATTAGCTTGGTCTGATGAGTTTACTT
>NW_007738950.1:9903-12573 GCF_000696425.1 Galeopterus variegatus
GATGAGTTTACTTTGATCGATGAGCTTGCCGTGATGAGTTTACTTAGATCGATGAGCTTGGTCTGATGAGTTTACTTTGATCGATGAGCTTGCCGTGATGAGTTTACTTAGATCGATGAGCTTGGTCTGATGAGTTTACTTTGATCGATGAGCTTGCCCTGATGAGTTTACTGAGATTGATGAGCTTGGTCTGATGAGTTTACTTGGATCGATGAGCTTGGTCTGATGAGTTTACTGAGATCAATTAGCTCTGTCCGTTGAGTTTACTTAGATCAATTAGCTCTGTCCATTGAGTTTACTTAGATTGGTTACCTTGGTGTGATGAGTTTACTTAGATCGATTAGCTTGCTCTCATTAGTTTATTTTGATCGATTAGCTTCGTCAGATGAGTTTAATTAGATCGATGAGCTTTGTCTGATGAGTTTATTATATCGAATAGCTCGGTCTGATGAGTTTACTTAGATCGATGGTCTTGGTCTGATGAGTTTACTTAGATCGATGGTCTTGGTCTGATGAGTTTACTTAGATCGAGGAGTTGGCTCTGTAGAGTTTACTTAGATCGCTGAGCTTGGTCTGATGAGTTTACTTAGATCAATGAGCTCAGTCTAATTAGTTTACTTAGATCAATGAACTTGCTCTGTTAAGTTTATTTAGATCGATGAGCTTTGTCTGATGAGTTTCCTTAGACGAATAGCTCGGTCTGATGAGTTTACTTAGATCGATGGTCTTGGTCTGATGAGTTTACTTAGATCGAGGAGTTGGCTCTGTAGAGTTTACTTAGATCGCTGAGCTTGGTCTGATGAGTTTACTTAGATCAATGAGCTCAGTCTAATTAGTTTACTTAGATCAATGAACTTGCTCTGTTAAGTTTATTTAGATCGATGAGCTTTGTCTGATGAGTTTCCTTAGATCGATGAGCTTGGTCTGATGAGTTTATTTAGATTGATGAGCTTGGTCTGATGAATTTACTTAAATCAATTAGCTCTTACCGATGAGTTTTCTTAAATCGAATAGCTTGGTCTGATGAGTTTACTTAGATCACTGAGATTGGTCTGATGAGTTTACTTAGATCGATGGGCTTGCTTTGATGAGTTTACTTAGATCGATGAGCTCAGTCTGATGCGTTTGCTTAGATCGATGAGCTTGCTCTGTTGAGTTTAGTTAGATCGATGACCTTTGTCTGATGAGTTTCCTTAGATCGATGAGCTTGGTCTGATGAGTTTATTTAGATTGATGAGCTTGGTCTGATGAATTTACTTAAATCAATTAGCTCTTACCGATGAGTTTTCTTAAATCGATTAGCTTGGTCTGATGAGTTTACTTATATCGATGAGGTTGTTCGGATGAGTTTAGATAGATCCATGAGCTTGGTCTGATGAGTTTGCTTAGATGGAAGTGCTTGGTCTGATGAGTTTAATTAGATCGATGAGCTTGGTCTGATGAGTATACTCAGATCAATGAGCTTTGTCTGATGAGTTTACTTTGATTGAGGAGCTTGGTCTGATGAGTTTACTTAGATCGATGGTCGTGGTCTGATGAGTTTTCTAAGATCGATAACCTTGTTTTTATGAGTTTACTTAGATCGATGAGCTTGGTGTGATGAGTTTACTTATATCGATGGGCTCGGTGTGATGAGTTTACGTAGATCGATTAGCTTGGTCTGATAAGTTTACTTAGACCAATTAGCTTGCTCAGATGAGTTTACTCAGAGCGATGAGCTTTGTCTGATGAGTTTATTATATCGATGAGCTCGGTCTGATGAGTTTACTTAGATCGATGAGCTCGGTCTGATGAGTTTACATAGATCGATGGTCTTGGTCTGATGAGTTTACTTAGATCGATAACCTTGTTCTGATGAGTTTACTTAGATCGATGAGCTCGGTCTGATGAGTTTACATAGATCGATGGTCTTGGTCTGATGAGTTTACTTAGATCGATAACCTTGTTCTGATGAGTTTACTTAGATCGATGAGCTCGGTCTGATGAGTTTACATAGATCGATGGTCTTGGTCTGATGAGTTTACTTAGATCGATAACCTTGTTCTGATGAGTTTACTTAGATCGATGAGCTCGGTCTGATGAGTTTACATAGATCGATGGTCTTGGTCTGATGAGTTTACTTAGATCGATAACCTTGTTCTGATGAGTTTACTTAGATCGATGAGCTCGGTCTGATGAGTTTACCTAGATCGAGGAGTTGGCTCTGTTGAGTTTACTTAGATCGCTGAGGTTGGACTGATGAGTTTACTTAGATCGATGGGCTTGGTTTGATGAGTTTACTGATATGGATGAGCTCGGTCTGATGAGTTTACTTAGATCGATCAACTTGCTCTGTTAAGTTTAGTTAGATCAATGAGCTTTGTCTGATGAGTTTATTATATCGATGAGCTCGGTCTGATGAGTTTACTTAGATCGATGAGCTCGGTCTGATGAGTTTACATAGATCGATGGTCTTGGTCTGATGAGTTTACTTAGATCGATAACCTTGTTCTGATGAGTTTACTTAGATCGATGAGCTCGGTCTGATGAGTTTACCTAGATCGAGGAGTTGGCTCTGTTGAGTTTACTTAGATCGCTGACCTTGGTCTGATGAGTTTACTTAGATCGATGGGCTTGGTTTGATGAGTTTACTGATATGGATGAGCTCGGTCTGATGAGTTTACTTAGATC
>NW_007738950.1:12742-13814 GCF_000696425.1 Galeopterus variegatus
GAAGTTATTACGCACTGATGAGTTTACTTAGATCGGTGTGCTCGGTCTGATGAGTTTACTTAGATCGATGGGCTCAGTGTGATGAGTTTACCTAGATCGATTAGCTTGGTCTGATGAGTTTACTTAGACCGATTACCTTGCTCAGATGAGTTTACTCAGAGCGATGAGCTTGGTCTGATGAGTTTACTTAGACCGATTACCTTGCTCAGATGAGTTTACTCAGAGCGATGAGCTTGGTCTGATGAGTTTACTTAGATCAATGTGCTCAGTGTGATGTGTTTATTAGATCGATGTGCTTGCTCTGTTGAGTTTACCTAGATCGATGAGCTCGGTCTGATGAGATTACCTAGATCGAAGAGCTAGCTCGGTTGAGTTTAGTTAGATCGATGAGCTTGGACTGATGAGTTAACTTAGATCAAGGAGTTGCTCTTATGAGTTTACAAAGATCGATGAGCTGGGTCTGATGAGTTTACTTAGATTGATGGGCTTGGTTTGATGAGTTTACGGAGATCGATGAGCTCGGTCTAATTAGTTAACTTAGATTGATGAACTTGCTCTGTTAAGTTTATTTAGATCGATGAGCTTTGTCTGATGAGTTTCCTTAGAACAATGAGCTCGGTCTGATAAGTTTACTTAGATCGATGAGCTCGGTCTGATGAGTTTACTTAGATCGATGGGCTCGGTGTGATGAGTTTACCTAGATCGATTAGCTTGGTCTGATTAGTTTACTTAGACCGATTAGCTTGCTCCGATGAGTTTACTCAGAGCGATGAGCTTGGTCTGATGAGTTTACCTAGATCAATGTGCTCAGTGTGATGTGTTTATTAGATCGATGTGCTTGCTCTGTTGAGTTTACCTAGATCGATGGGCTCGGTCTGATGAGTTTACTTAGATCGATGGGCTCGGTGTGATGAGTTTACCTAGATCGATTAGCTTGGTCTGATTAGTTTACTTAGACCGATTAGCTTGCTCCGATGAGTTTACTCAGAGCGATGAGCTTGGTCTGATGAGTTTACCTAGATCAATGTGCTCAGTGTGATGTGTTTATTAGATCGATGTGCTTGCTCTGTTG
>NW_007738950.1:13833-35506 GCF_000696425.1 Galeopterus variegatus
TTTATTAGATCGATGTGCTTGCTCTATTGAGATTACCTAGATCGATGAGCTCGGTCTGATGAGATTACGTAGATCGAAGAGCTAGCTCTGTTGAGTTTAGTTGGATCGATGGGCTTGGACTGATGCGTTTACTTAGATCGAGGAGTTGGCTCTGTTGAGTTTACTTAGATCGAACATTTTGTCTGATGTGTTTCCTTAGATCGATGAGCTCGGTCTGATAAGTTTACTTAGATCGAACATTTTGTCTGATGTGTTTCCTTAGATCGATGAGCTCGGTCTGATAAGTTTACTTAGATCGAACATTTTGTCTGATGTGTTTCCTTAGATCGATGAGCTCGGTCTGATAAGTTTACTTAGATCGAACATTTTGTCTGATGTGTTTCCTTAGATCGATGAGCTCGGTCTGATAAGTTTACTTAGATCGAACATTTTGTCTGATGTGTTTCCTTAGATCGATGAGCTCGGTCTGATAAGTTTACTTAGATCGAACATTTTGTCTGATGTGTTTCCTTAGATCGATGAGCTCGGTCTGATAAGTTTACTTAGATCGAACATTTTGTCTGATGTGTTTCCTTAGATCGATGAGCTCGGTCTGATAAGTTTACTTAGATCGAACATTTTGTCTGATGTGTTTCCTTAGATCGATGAGCTCGGTCTGATAAGTTTACTTAGATCGAACATTTTGTCTGATGTGTTTCCTTAGATCGATGAGCTCGGTCTGATAAGTTTACTTAGATCGAACATTTTGTCTGATGTGTTTCCTTAGATCGATGAGCTCGGTCTGATAAGTTTACTTAGATCGAACATTTTGTCTGATGTGTTTCCTTAGATCGATGAGCTCGGTCTGATAAGTTTACTTAGATCGAACATTTTGTCTGATGTGTTTCCTTAGATCGATGAGCTCGGTCTGATAAGTTTACTTAGATCGAACATTTTGTCTGATGTGTTTCCTTAGATCGATGAGCTCGGTCTGATAAGTTTACTTAGATCGAACATTTTGTCTGATGTGTTTCCTTAGATCGATGAGCTCGGTCTGATAAGTTTACTTAGATCGAACATTTTGTCTGATGTGTTTCCTTAGATCGATGAGCTCGGTCTGATAAGTTTACTTAGATCGAACATTTTGTCTGATGTGTTTCCTTAGATCGATGAGCTCGGTCTGATAAGTTTACTTAGATCGAGGAGTTGGCTCTGTTGAGTTTACTTAGATCGATGGGGTTGTTCGGAGGAGTTTAGATAGATCGATGAGATTGGTGTGATGTGTTTACTTTGATCAATGAATTTGGTCTGATGAGTATATATAGACCGATGAGATTGGTCTCATGAGTTTAATTCCATCGATGAGCTTCGTCTTATGAGTTTACTTAGATCGATGAGCTTGTTGTGATGAGGTTTGTCTGATGTGTTTACTTAGATCGATGGGCTCGGTGTGATGAGAATACCTAGATTGAAGAGCTAGCTCTGTTGAGTTTAGTTAAATCGATGATCTTGATCTGATGAGTTTACTTAGATAGATGAGCTTGGTCTGATGACTTTACTTAGATTGATGAGCTTGTTCTGATGAGTTTACTTTGATCGATGAGCTTGGTCTGATAAGTTTACTTATATTGATGAGCTTTGTCTGATGAGTTTACTTAGATCGATGGGGTTGTTCGGAGGAGTTTAGATAGATCGATGAGATTGGTGTGATGTGTTTACTTTGATCAATGAATTTGGTCTGATGAGTATATATAGACCGATGAGATTGGTCTCATGAGTTTAATTCCATCGATGAGCTTCGTCTTATGAGTTTACTTAGATCGATGAGCTTGTTGTGATGAGGTTACTTAGATCGATGAGCTAGGTCTGATGAGTTAACTTAGATCGATGAGTTTGGTCTGACGAGTTTACTTAGATCGATGAGCTTGGTCTGATGAGTTTACTTAGATTGATGTGCTCGGTGTGATGTGTTTAGTTAGATCGATGAGCTTGCTCTGTTGAGTTTGCTTAGATCAATTAGCTGGGTCTGATGAGTTTACTTAGATCCATGAGCTTGGTCTGATGAGTTTACTTAGATCGATGAGCTTGGTCCGATGTGTTTACTTAGATCGAACATTTTGTCTGATGAGTTTCCTTAGATCGATGAGCTTTGTCTGATGAGTTAACATAGATCAATGAGCTTGGGCTGATGAGTTCACTTAGATCGATGAGCTTGGTCTGATGAGTTTACTTAGATTGATGAGCTTGGTCTGATGAATTTACTTAGATCGATGAGCTCGGTATGATGAGTTTACTTTGATCGATGAGCTCCGTCGGATGAGATTACCTAGATCGATGAGCTAGCTCTGTTAAGTTTAGTTAAATTGATGATCTTGGTCTGATGAGTTTACTTAGATCGATGAGCTTGGTCTGATGAGTTTACATAGATCGATGCGCTTGGTCTGATGAGTTTTCTTAGATCGATTAGCTTGCTCTTTTTAGTTTACTTTGATCGATTAGCTTGGTCAGATGAGTTTAATTAGATCGATGAGCTTTGTCTGATGTGTTTTTTATATCGATGAGCTCGGTCTGTTGAGTTTACTTAGATCGATGACCTTTGTCTGATGAGTTTACTTCGATTGAGGAGCTTGGTCTGATGAGTTTACTTAGATCGATGGTCTTGGTCTGATGAGTTTACTTAGATTGATAACCTTGTTCTGATGAGTCTACTTAGATCGGTGAACTCGGTCTGATGAGTTCACTTAGATCGATGGGCTCAGTGTGATGAGTTTACTTCGATTGAGGAGCTTGGTCTGATTAGTTTACTTAGACCGATTAGCTTGCTCAGATGAGTTACTTAGAGCGATGAGCTTGGTCTGATGAGTTTTCTTAGTTTGATGTGCTTGCTCTTTTGAGTTTCCCTACACTGATGAGCACGGTGTGATGAGATTAGCTAGATTGATGAGCTAGCTCTGTTGAGTTTAGTTAGGTTGATGAGCTTGGAATGATGAGTTTACTTCGATCGAGGAGCTTACTCTGATGAGTTTACTTATATCAGTGAGCTTGGTCCGATGAGTTTACTAAGATCGGTGAGCTTGGTGTGATGTGTTTACTTAGATCGATGACCTTGCTCTGATGAGTTTACTTAGAGCAATGAGCTTGGTCTGTTGAGTTTATTTAGATTGACGAGCTTCTCCTGATGAGCTTAGTTAGATCGATGAGCTTGGTCTGATGACTATACTTTGATCAATGAGCTTGGTCTGATGTGTTTACCTAGATTGATTAGCTTGGTCTGATTAGTTTACTTAGACCGATTAGCTTGCTCAGATGAGTTACTTAGAGCGATGAGCTTGGTCTGATGAGTTTTCTTAGTTTGATGTGCTTGCTCTTTTGAGTTTCCCTACACTGATGAGCACGGTGTGATGAGATTAGCTAGATTGATGAGCTAGCTCTGTTGAGTTTAGTTAGGTTGATGAGCTTGGACTGATGAGTTTACTTCGATCGAGGAGCTTACTCTGATGAGTTTACTTATATCAGTGAGCTTGGTCCGATGAGTTTACTAAGATCGGTGAGCTTGGTGTGATGTGTTTACTTAGATCGATGACCTTGCTCTGATGAGTTTACTTAGAGCAATGAGCTTGGTCTGTTGAGTTTATTTAGATTGACGAGCTTCCCCAGATGAGCTTAGTTAGATCGATGAGCTTGGTCTGATGACTATACTTTGATCAATGAGCTTGGTCTGATGTGTTTACCTAGATTGATTAGCTTGGTCTGATTAGTTTACTTAGATAGATCGATGAGCTTGTTCTGATGAGTTTACTTTGATCGATGAGCTTGGTCTGATAAGTTTACTTATATTGATGAGCTTTGTCTGATGAGTTTACTTAGATCGATGGGGTTGTTCGGAGGAGTTTAGATAGATCGATGAGCTTGGTGTGATGTGTTTACTTTGTTCAATGAACTTGGTCTGATGAGTATATATAGACCGATGAGATTGGACTAATGAGTTTAGTTCCATCGATGAGCTTCGTCTTATGAGTTTACTTAGATCGATGAGCTTGTTGTGATAGTACCTGGCTCATGCAAACACATTCAATAAATTGCTACTTGAGATCATATTTTATATCCTAGTCATTTTCAGTTCCCTTGTAGCGTGTTTTATGGCAAGCAGCAAGGTTTTGAATGAGGCAGAACAGACTTTAAACCTATCTTCTTCTACCTTAAGAAATGTGCTCTGAGCTCCTGTTTTTTTCTATTATGAAATAGAGAAAACAATATTTATCCCATAGGGCTATTATGAGAATTAACTGAGATGATAGTGCCAGGTACAGTGATTGACATACAGAGGGAGCTCATTAAATCCTTGTTGAACGAATAAATGGAAAGACTGAATGAACTCTCTCTTGATCTGATCTCCTGGCTTTCCAACCTTTCTCTTTTTATTTGCTTCCTCCTTCCTTCCCTGCCCCAAGGCTGGCACACTGGGAATCCTGCTAATCCTTCAGCCACAGGCATCTGTCTCTCTGAGTCCCTGCTGGCAACAGCAATCTGGATCAGCATTAGAAGTTATTACCCTTTAAATCAAGGGTCGGCCACTATTTTAGCTCAAGTGCCACAAATATGGGACAAATTTTGCCAGAGGCAACAACAGGGTGGCCAAAGAAACATTTTTCTAATTTTTAGAAAGGCATTTCCAGCACCCACTGGCATTTTGGCCTCATGTTTGACTTTTCTTTAAGGTCCTTAATATTCACTTCCTGTATCTCCTTTCATCTTTTTTTAATCAATAACTCCTAAGTAAAGATTTATTCTCTTTCTCCTCTCTTCTATTTTTAAATCTCTCCTTTTGGGGCTTTTGACCTTTTCTTCTTTCCTTAAGAAGCAAGCTCCGTTTATCCCAAACTTCTCTCAACATCCCCCCGCCCTGCCCCACCCCCATTTTCTAGATGTGGGAGGAGGGAGAAAGCCCAACAAGGTGAGGCCCATGACTTGGAGACAATTGACCCTATCGGCTCCTCATCCCTCCCTATTTGACCTCTCAACATCCCCCCGCCCTGCCCCACCCCCATTTTCTAGATGTGGGAGGAGGGAGAAAGCCCAACAATGTGAGGCCCATGACTTGGAGACAATTGACCCTATCGGCTCCTCATCCCTCCCTATTTGACCTGTCAGAGTGGAAGTCCTGGGGTAGTCCTGCCATAGTATCTCCTACAGCCTTCTGTTAGGAAGTAGAAATGCTGGCACAGGTAGAAAAAATACAAAGGTAATATGCTGTCTCTGGGGCTTCTGAAAGGAGGGATCGGGGTGGTTGGGTCCAGGCTAGTTTGGCTTCGTCATCTTCTCTGCCCTGTCCAAGAATAAATCTGTAAGACTTCCGCAGACCACACACTGGCGACTCACAGAGCACGAGTTCCAACCTTGGCCCAACCAGGGGACCTGCCACTCTCACCAAGGCCAGCCACCTTCTTCATCATCTGTTTAGAGCCTCTTGAGTTTGTATTTCCTCTTCTGAAAAATGAGAACAATGATCTCTACCCTAGGATCTGCCATCCTAGAGTGTGTTCTGAGTATTGAATGGGAGGCGACAGGCTCTAGGCCTGGAGTGGGAAGAAGTGCTCAGGAATAGTCTGTAAGTGCATCTTGCTTTCCCGGCTGTTAACATGGGTAAGTGTGAATCCAAATGACTTTTTTTTTTGGCAAATTTGAGGGTAGCCCAGATTCAGAGGAACAAGCCCCATCTGAGATGGAGTTGTATTTTTTCACTTGAAATAGCACTGTTGGGAGGTGTCAACTCAACAGCACAAAGTCAGAATTTAAGCGTCTTTGGTCTCATAGGCAAGCTGTTCCTTCCTATACCAGCATCTTAACATCACACATCTCATAGGAATGGAGCCAGGACTGGATCTCCAGAAACCACATGCTCCTGTGGCCTTTTGTCAAGTCTGAAGAGAAGGGCTTTGCTTTTGTCAGAATCTGATATGGTGCTGGGCACCTTGAAGTGACTGGGGCCTGTGATGCTGTGAACTTGAATGTATGAGCTGCTTAGGAGTAATCAAAAGAACGCTTTTTCTTGCAAAGAACAAGCTAAGTGGCCCTGGATTTTAAGAAATAAACAGTATTTTAAATGACGTGGATATTTAGGCTGGAGGAGAAAGAGGAAGACACACACACACACACACACACACACACACTCACACACACACACACACATTATGAGCCAGACATTGTGCTATAGAACTTTACATTGTAGATTTCATTTATTTAAATACTTAAGAAGAAAAATGGAGGAAAAGAGTTTTCTAAGTAGCTGAGAGCACACATTTGTCCTATGCCAGAGAATGAAGATGAATGAAAAGCCTTGGTACGACAGTAGGTAAAGGATCCTACACAGAGACTATTTTTAGTCTGGTCTGATAGCCAGGGGTATCTAGAAGGAAAATAAATAAAGAATTTGTAGAATGTCAGATCTGGAAAGACCCAGAGAACTTATCTTGTCCAACCACTGTCTGTTCCATTTTATAGATGAGGCTACTGAGGTCCAAAGAAGGGAGTGGCAAACCCACGCTGATGTCGCTGGTCATATCCAGTGTCTGCTCCTCGGCCAGGAATCTTCAAGGAAAATTGAATAGTGTCCCCTTCCCACCATCAGCCAGATTTTTAAGTCACCATGTTTCAAGGACAGAAGAGTAATTTTTCCTCACATTCTGTACATATCTCTCTTATTCATCTGTTAACCTGTGAATGGGTAATCGCTGTTTGTTGCCATTGCGACTCATGGCAGGGAAAGGGCCCTTTTACTGATAACCAGGCTGGCCCATGAAGCCCTGGAAAGATGCGCTCTCCCAGGTTTCTGTGTGCAGCTGATCATGGAGCCAGTGGGCTTCATCCTGGTGTATAGTATGGCCCCATTGTTATTATTGTGGTCTAAACCTAAAACTGGTGACACCAGACTTGGCATCTGTCTTTGAATCTTTTTGTGCTCCTTGAAGCCTTAGATCCACAGATCATCTGAGCTGATAGAGAGCCCGCATGGCACCTGGCTTAGTCCCACCAATTACAGTGAAGTGAGACAACTTACCCAAAGTGACACAACTTTTAACTAGTTTGGGTCACTAGCTTTGATGCCAGTGTCTCTCCTCTCTTCCTGTAGGGAAGCACCAGTGTCGATGGCAATCGTTTTCTCGTAGATTACTAGTGCTGATGGGTACTGGGAGAGTGCCACAGCCAGACCCACAGGATGTGGACAGTGGGTGGTCAGATGTGTGTGCACCACACACCTGACTGGCTGAGACTTCCAGGAGCACTGCTGCCTTGCACTTGCACAGAAGATTGCTTTACCTTGTACAACCCACTTACATCTCATTTGAAATCTATGAAGGACACAGAACAGCAGTTCTCAACCTCATTTCCCAATAAGGTTATGCAGGCTCAAAGACAAGAAATAATTGATAATAAATAATTGTACAATTAAAATATATGCTTAATATAAATAATTGGCTATATTCACACAGCAAGTAAGTTATGGAGCCTGAGATCCCATATTACTTGGGATGTGCTTCCTACACAATAAGAGTAATGATAATAAATAACATTTATTTATCATTTACCCAGTACCCCACATGTTGTCCTAAGCTTTAAAAATATGTATATGTATATACATATATTTTCTACTCATTTATCCTTCATAACTGCCTTTTTAAGACAGGTATCCAATTCATAGATAAGAATACTGAGGGATGGAGAGGTTAAAACAAAGCTCAAAACAGAACTGTATTCAAATAGCAACACTTTGTTCAGAGCTCTCAGCTCGTGGAATCTGGCCACATCTCACTCCTCTTGAACCATTAAATATAAGCAGAACTTTCCTTCCTCGCTGCCTTCCACCCAAACACACACACACACACACACACACACACACACACACACACACACACACACACTTTCTTCATTCCAGAAAGGAGCTAAACCAAAGCCTAGAAATTTCAAGAACCTTTTGTTATTTTCCTGGGTCAGCCAGGATCTCTCATCTTAAGCTTAATAACAGCAAGAAGAAAGAAAACTCAGCTGTGAAAGCTGGCTGTAGGATCACACCCACAGGGTGAGGCGGCTTGCTGAAATGTGCAGCGCGGTGAGCGCAGAGCAGCCACGTGCTCAGCGCGTCTCTCCAGGAGGAGGTGGCAGACGGTGCCAAGAGCGCCTCTAGAGGCCGAGCGGGGAAGCGGCAGGGCCAAACTCCAGCTGCACCAGCAGGATGGGGACTGCACTTAAATAACAGTGATATTAAGAGGGTTTGACTGTAATCTAGAAAGCAATAAACTGACATCTTTAAATCCATATAATTCTCTACAATCAGAAACCAAATTATCTGGTATCAAGAGCAACTGAGTAGATAGTAAGTACAGGCAAGGAAGTGGTGGGCGGCAGAGTAAAAAATCCAGGGTGGAGAGAACACACCAGTCAACAGGTGGGAGAGAGAAAGAGCAGGATAAACAGAGGATTTGCAAGAAGGCCCAGGAGAGAAAATGAGATATTTGAGCAGAGCCGAGCTGCAGGATGCGGGTGGGAAGGGCATTTGCCTCTGCGGCACAGCATGGCGAGGGGAGCCAGCTTGCCGCAGCAGACCAGCTGCCGTGGGGCTCTGCCCAGCCTTCAGGATGGAGGACTTGAGGTTCTCTCCTCCACTTCTGGGATTCTCTAGAATCATCTGGGACAAGCTTCTTCAGGAAGAAGGCATGCTGCAGGGCAGTGTGTCCTATGATTGGTGAATGAGTGCGGCTCCATCCCTGAGGAGGGGCTGGAAATAGAAATCATGGCTCTTAAAAAAAATGGAAAACCAATTCTTTTCATTTCTATCTGTTCCCAGGTCACTAAGTCCAATAATAGCATCACTCACTTGTCAGCCATGCTCCACCTAAGGCATCTGCTCAGTTCATGTGTTTGCAGGGTGGATGTATATCGACTAAAACCATGGCAGTTTTTACTTCTACTCCGAAGAGCTCATATTCCAAATCTGTACTAACTGTTGTGGAATAGCCCACATGGTAAGAGGCACAGGGCTTTGGACAAGGTAGAAGATGGCTCTGCATACGTAATTCAGTCAGAATCCCAAGCCAAGAGTTTGTGACCCTAGCTGAGAGAACCTACGGCCTCTGAGTATTACTGATTGTGTGTGTGTGTGTGTGTGTGTGTGTGTGTGTGTGTTGACTCATGGGCAACTGGGAAATATGAAGTAGTCTCCAGCCAACACTGGCTGCCACACGTGGAGTGCAGCAGTGCCCCACCATCCCCAATCCAGAACAGCAGGGCCCCAGGACTGTCTTAACTATGGTTCCCATCAAGGGCTTCACTGTATGTGCAATGACTAGCTCAAGATTTAAGTAATGAACTGCTAGGGGCAGGTGACAAATCTTGGGGAAAGATGGGTCCCTGTGGGTCACATTTGGATGTGTGAAGAGTCATCAAAAGAATAATAAACAAGGAGGAACATTCACAAAGACACAGTCCTGAGAACAAGGGCGGAAGCACGGGGGCTGAGATGTACCGAGAAAGGATCCTGATAAGGGATTCAGTTCCTTGGGCAGTTTCCCTCCATCAGCTGAGTGAAAAATGGTACATAGCTACAGCTTTAAGCTTTCCCATTCTGTGAGGCAATTCTGCCCGTGTTCATCTCCTAGGGCCGCTGTTACAAAGCATCACAAACTGGTAGCTTAAAACAACAGAAATGTATTGTCACACAGTCTGGAGGCTAGAAGTCCAAAATCAAGGTGTCGGCAGGGCTGTGCTTCCTCTGAAAGCTGTAGGGGCAATCTCTCCTAGCTTGTTGTTTGAGGGCACTCCTTTATATTCCTTAGCTTATAGTTGCAGCAATTAGATCTCTGCCTATGTAGCATTCTTCCCTCTGTGCCTGTCTGTGTCCAAATATCCCTCTTTCTATAAGGGCGTTAGTCATTGGATTAAAGCCCACCCTAATCCAGTTTGACCTCATCTTGACTTGATTACATCTGCAAAAACCCTATTTCCAAATAAGGTCACATTCTCAGGTATCAGGGATTAGGACTTGAACACATCTTTTTGGGAAGCACAATTCAACCCATACATCATCTGGTAAACCTCATGCAGCCTTGAGTTGTGCTGAGAGGAGAAAGGAACAGAACAGAGAGAACGTAGCCTGTCTCCCCTGCTCCCTGCTGTGGGGAGAGAGAGGCGTCCTATTTAAACTCCTGAGGGACACTGAGAAGAGCAATAGCAACTTCCTCATTTACTCTTCTCTTTCCTAATAAATTTTAGAGGGAGATGACCCTTGAAAGATGTGTGTGCCTGTGTGTCTCTGTGCACATGTGTGTACATGCGTGTGGATGGGTGTATACATGTATGGGTGTGTTTGTGTGTGTGTGTGTATGGGTGTGTGTGTATGGACGTATGTGTGTATGGGTGTGTGTGTGTATGGGTGTGTGCATGTATGAGGTTGACATGTGTGCACTTGTCTTATTCCACCTCCAACTCCAGCAAATTAGAAACCTCCTGGGAAAAAAACAGTGCCTGGCTCCTGTGTGTATTCTCTTTGTTCCAGGTGCAGGACTGCCTTACTCAACAAATATTTGTTGAATTGAACTGAATGAACCTAAATTGAGTTGTGGGGAACAAATTATGACAACACTCCTTTGGCCTTGGGAAATAAAAAGAAGGGAATTTGTTAAGAGAAGAGCAAGGGTCGGCCGGCCCGGTGGCGCACTGCTATAGTGCGCCGCTTAGGAAGTGCGGGAAGCGCGGCGGCGCTCCCGCCGAGGGTTCGGATCCCACATACAGACCGGTTCCCGCTCACTGGCTGAGCGAGGGGCGGGAGCAACACCAAGGGTTGCGATCCCGTGGCCGGTCCCGGTCCGGTACGGGCGTGACACTGAGGGTTGCGATCCGTTGCCGGTCACGAAAAAAGACAAAAATGAAAAAAAAAAAACAAAAAAAAGAGAAGAGCAAGGGCTGGGGAAAGAGAGAAAATTATCCCCCCCAAAGTACTGATGAGGCCAGCAACTGGGTGAGCTGCAGTGACAGGACATGCTGAGCTCTTCTTTTCCCACATTATTAGCTGTTCAAAGGTCCCACGTCTCCCCATCCTCTGAGTAAAGATATCTGCCCAGCACCCTGTCTACATTGTCAGAAGTATCTGCTTTTTTTAAAAGTGGCATCTGTACTGATACCCACTTCTATCACCACATGGCTGGTGTCCCCCAAGGTTCTCCAAGTGATGCTCCTGTCACCGATGGCACCAGACAGTTACAGCTGCTGCCACCAACACTAGGCCCATACCTCTGCTTGTCACTAACTCCCAAAGGTGGGCAGGGCTGCCACAGCTAAGCCACAGAACCATGGTCACCACCACTGTCATCAGCTTCCTGCAGAGTTAGCACCACCACCCTGACCTGCAGCTCCTGTTAGCAAAGCTGCTGCCAAAGCAGTTGCCATCAGCCCCAAGCCAGGTTGGGTTCTCGGCTTCTTGGAGGATATAGAAATAATTCTTCGGGTATTTATAATGCCTGTCGGGCAACCCCCCTTGCCCTGAGGTTCGAGTCTGAGACCATGCAGGAGGAATGAAGGCAACCTGAGCAGAAGACCATGGCCATTCTCCCTGCAGCCTGGGGCTGGCTCATTGTCCTTGAACAGAGCGCAGCTGCCTACAACCCATCTCCACTCAGAGCTCGTCCTGGGAGCACGCAGGGGTCCCACAGAGCTTCCCTTCACTGGACCGCCCAGCAAGCCTGATTACTGGAGCACACTCAGATGAGACTGAAGGTGGAAATGCTAATGCCACATTTCATGAAAGCTTCATTTTTGCCTACAGTGCATTTTTCTAGGCATGAAAGTAAAACATAATGGCAGGGCCTGGGAGCAAACAGCCAGCAGGTCTAACAAAGGCCAGGCAAAGGGAGAGAGAAGACCCTGGCTGGCACGCGCAGCTCTCCTGAGAACCACATGTGCTCACTCCAGCCACCAGCCTCACTTTGGGAAATCAGTTAAGAGCAAGAGCAGGGGTCTTGACACAATTGGAAATGGCCCAAGTTGTGTGGGATGAGATGAAGCTTGCAACACATACCTGTGCTGCTGGATTCACCAAAACCATCCCCAAGGCTAAACACAATTGGCCTTAACAAGTTCCACTTATTTACTTTTTTTTTTTTTTTTTAATAAGCTGCAATATCCTACAAGTTCCCATCCCACCTCCTTTTATGATCTCAGGGTGTTCAAGGCCACAGCAGACCCTCTGGCTTGTGTGAAATGATTACATCTTCTGGGCTGTCCTTGGCTGGAGCTCACTGGGACTGATGCATCCTAATGTCAGGGACAAACTGCCACATGGCCAAAGGTCTCTACAGAGATATGAAGAGCTCTAGGGGTGCAACATAATATTAACAATTGGACCAAACTGGAAATGGGATATGGAGAGTTGGCACCAAGAAATTGGAAACTGTTAATGCCCATGTGAAGTAAAAACATCAAAGAGTCAGGTTCCACCTTATTAAAAGTCTTTAACTGGTGAGAACACTGCTTAAGTAGGTACCTTCCTGTTGTGGGTTGAATTGTGTCCCCCAATAAGTTCAAGTTCTCACCCCATATTCAAATTAAATTCCGTGTGAATGTGACCTCATTTTGAGGTAGGGTCTTTGCAGATTTAATGAAGCTAAGATGAGGTCACACTGGATTAGGGTGGATCCTAATCCAATGACTAGTGTCCTAGTAAGAAGAGGAAGATTTGGACACAGGGACACACAGGGAGAATACCACATGATGATGGAGGCAAAGATTAGAGTAAAACATCTGCAAATCGAGGAACACCAAGAGTTTCCAGCAACCACCAGAAGCTGGGAAGAGGCAAGGACCGTACTCTGCAGCCTTCAGAGAGATCACGGCCCTGCCGACACCTGGGTTTGGGACTTGCAGCCTCCAGCACTGTGAGAGAACACATTTCTGTGGTTTTAAGCCATGCGTGTCCTGGTAGCCATAGGACATTAACACACTTCCACCCTCTCCTTCCCGGCCCCCACCCCTCCCTACACACACACACACACACACACACACACACACACTCACACACATTATACTGGGGACACTTCTGAAATCAGGAAGCTTTTCTACAGCAGGCACTTGGAGCTGCTTCCTGCCTGACCAAGATTCCCACATTCCTAGCCCTAGGCTTTTGAACCCAGGGCTGTCTCCTGTGACAGAGCCACAGTGTGCTGACAAAGAAGCGGAAGAGAGACCTCCTTTGTGCCTGGAGGCAAGTAACTAAGACCCTGATGTGCACAGAAGCTGCCAGACCACAACCGCCACCCTCCTGAAGGGGAAGACACAGGGCAGAGACCCTGGGAGGCAGAGACTAGGCCTCCCAGGACCATTTCAGTCCCTCCTCGGATGGGAGCACCCATTTCGAGGGACACCCTCCTCCATGCCAGGTCAGACAGCCTAGGAAGGTGGATGTCAGTAGGGCGAGGTCCCTTGGGGGACACTTCTGAAATCAGGAAGCGTTTCTACAGCAGGCACTTGGAGCTGCTTCCTGCCTGACCAAGATTCCCACATTCCTAGCCCTAGGCTTTTGAACCCAGGGCTGTCTCCTGTGACAGAGCCACAGTGTGCTGACAAAGAAGCGGAAGAGAGACCTCCTTTGTGCCTGGAGGCAAGTAACTAAGACCCTGATGTGCACAGAAGCTGCCAGACCACAACCGCCACCCTCCTGAAGGGGAAGACACAGGGCAGAGACCCTGGGAGGCAGAGACTGGGCCTCCCAGGACCATTTCAGTCCCTCCTCGGATGGGAGCACCCATTTCGAGGGACACCCTCCTCCATGCCAGGTCAGACAGCCTAGGAAGGTGGATGTCAGTAGGGCGAGGTCCCTTGTACCTCCTCAGCTTCCACTCCCATCCTAAATTGGCCCTTGAGGCCTCTCAGCACTCCCTTGTGAATCTATCCATGCCCTTTCGTAAAAGCACAGGCTCCACTGTTAAGGAGATTCTTAGAGCACAACAAATTCAGCAGGCGAAAGCCCAGCCACCTGCACACCTGACAGGACCCAGAGGCTTGGTTTCATTGCCCTCGTGGAGTTTATTTTCATCTCTATTCCTCTCCAAAATAATTGGCACTCTCATAAATGCCAACCCATTCCCCAACTCACTAAGCTACGATAAGAAGTCAAGAGACTCCACATCCAGTTTAAGCCTCCCCTTCAGCACCTCTTCACAGTGCCATGCACAGGGCGACCCAGTACTGCTGCCGAGGGGCAGGTTAGTTGCACTGAGTTACGGGAAATCACAGGGTCAGTGCATCCAGAAGGTGTTGCACCGAGCCAGGGTGTTCGTTTACCTCCCCAGGGCCAAGAGATCTGCATCATGTTTAGAGATCCATTTTGGCAGAATGATAGAGTGAGGGGAGAAAAAAATGATGAGAAATCAATGAGTCCAACATCTTCATTTTACAACCCAGAGAAGTGACAAAACTTCCTATGGTCACATAGCACTTGCGGTAGAACTGGGACTTGAACCTAATTTCCTTGACTTCCGGTCTAGTGCCCTTTCCAGAACTGTGAACAGAGAAGGGAAAATAACGTACTGTGGTGAAGCAAGGACGAGGGGCACAGGAATACGCAGGCCCAGGAGGACACTGAGGAACATCACCTTGACAGCCCTGGCCAATAGCCCCTTTTCACCCCAGCGAGGTCATGCCCAAGTCACCTACCCAAGTGGGTGCATTGCTGATATTCTTGCTTGCCTAAGAAAAGCAACTCCTGGCAGGCTAATAAAGTCGTCTGAACCCATTCACAGGAGGCCACCTTAAATCCAGAGAGTACTGCTGATCTGCTGATTAGTGTTATTATGACCAAAGAAGAAAGAAGAGCCATTCACGGATGTTGGTTAGGACTCCGTCAACCACAGGGAGGCTGGGAGACAGTCTAGCTCTGTGTCCAGGGAGAAAAGGAAAGAGCTTTGCTAATTAGCTAGAAGTTTCTGCTACACATCCCAAATTACTAATGTGTATTTAACCTTCTTATTTTGTGGAATCTTGACAGAAGGATAATTTTTTATTAGCATATTCATTATTACAAATCATGATTTTTCTTTATGCCCTTTACCTGACCTGTCCCTGCCCAAACCCCCTCCCTCCCTCTCACCATCTCCAGTAACTGTAGGTTTGTTCTCACCTGAGAGAAAGATAATTTTGGATTCTCCCGCTCATTGGCCACCTCCTGCTATGCAAGCTAGGGGGTCCAGAAACTTCTACAATGTGGACAGCAGGGACCAGACATGTGACTTAAGCTCAGCCAATCATATATTTTCTACCAAGACTTTGAATCTTGAACCAAAGGCACAGAAGATGCAACAAAAGACCAAAAAGCACTTGGAGGTCATTTTCCTTACACAGCGTTGGTGGCAGTGGTGGTGGCCTCTAATGTGTACTGAGATGTCCAGTGTCATGATGCCTTCACTACTGCTTCCCACACCCACTGCACTGATCGTGCTTTCCATGGTGCCAGTGGTACCTCCACCACTACATGTCACCACCTTGCTTTGACCTGGAAATAAAGGCAGAGAACAGCTGCACTGGTCATCAACAGACATCCCTTGGAAACCACATAATATTCTCACCACCTGCTGTCACCAATGACTGAAGAAATTCAGGAGCTCTCAATTTTATCATAACTTCCTTTATTTTGAATGAGAGGAAAGCAAGTGGCAAAAACTTTAAATATTCCAAAACCCAGCATACGATAGGCTGAACAGATATCTTGACTATCCACTGCAGTCACCCGCCCCCCTAGTCCCACCTCTACTTGCTGGCAGAAGGTTGTCATAAATGGCCACCCACCCACTGGCTGGTAGCAATTCAGTGTTAACTTATTCATCTTGGGGCTTAAAGACAGCACCCTAGTGGCATTCCTCCCCTCGGTCCCCACAGGCTACTCCACTGTCCTCCCCTCTCCAGAGAGCAGGGGCCAATGGGCTGCAGTCCAAGGCAAGCAAATGTTTTGGAGAGTGGGACCTTCTAAAAGTCTCTTCCCACTTCAAGTGAGCTGCTCCACCCTTATTAGTGATTGCCTACGCTGTGAAGCACTGGAGACGCTGAGAAGAGGAAATCCCAGCTCACACTCCATCCCCTTTGGGGACATGATCTGATCAAAGTGAAGCCAACTGTTCTGGGACTGACTGCGCACTCCGGGGAAGAACCACTGTCCTACAGGAACTGGTCACCACCTGTCTGGGAGAGCTGGTAGAGAGGGCATCGGATGACAGCTCAGGAGACCTGACTCAAGAGAGTCACCGGGGTTAAAGTGGAAGCTGTCTTAGAGTCTGTTTAGTCCAAAGGTTTTCAAACTTTTGAAACTGAGAAACCTTGTCTTCAAAGGAAATTCCACATGGAATTCCAATAAATAACAGACAAAAGCAGAGTGCTCTGATTGAAGTAGGCACAGAAGTTCTAGAGCCCTGGCTGCCTGGCTCTGCTCCACCCTCTCGGTGGGCCCAGCGGTGCCCAGAGCTCCAGGAATTCCAGTTTGAAGCCACTGATCTCATCCCACTGGTTGTTCATTTTACAGATGAGTGGTCTGAGACTAGCCATGTGATTCAGCCATATTAATGACTGGAACCCGTGTCTCCTGATCCCTATTCCAATTCTCTTTCTGTAGAGTTTGCTACTTTCTGGATCAGTTTCTTCATCTTTAAAATGGGGATAGACCCATAATATCTACCCCACCTGCCAACGGGCTCCCGGAGGATCAAGGGTGTGTGAAGTGCAGTGAAAAGCCTGATGCTCTTGTTACCACTTTCCTCGAGCAAGGGAATTGTATTCAGTGATGCTCAGCATTCCGTGTTCCTGCTTGAATTAGTCCTCCTTCATCTCCTATGTGCAATGGGCAGCTGAGGATCTGGGCTTAAAGACCAATGTGAGGCTCCCCGTAAACAGGGTCTCCAACTGGGGGTGCAGAGGGCAGGTGGGTGCCACAGAAGTGAGTCTCAATGTCCTCAAAGGAAACGTGTGAGAAGTCCCTCCCTCTTCATCAGAATGTCTCCTTGCTATTTAAAAGGAGCTTTAGGTTTCTCAGAAGCCCCATTTCCTTACTCTTTGCAGTGAGAGGCTGCATCAAGGACCTCAGGGCTGCCTGCTTAGAGCTCAGCACCCTCCATTATGCTCTGTCGTTGGCTTTCTGGGGAAGACCAGCAGCTACTTGCCATGGCTTTGACCAGCTTCTAACGAGCAGCCCTCCACCACCTCCAGAGGGCAAAGGTGAGGCACCTTCCAGGGGGCCCAGGCTGGTGCTACCTGAGGTGGAGGGAAGAGGAGCTTAGAACACCATAGTCTTGTTCTCAGGGCTGGGCATGTGCACAGAAGCAAGTCAGATTCCTCTTCTGTCTCTTGTCTGCAGATGAGGGGAGTCTGAGAGGGTCCAGCTGCTTTCCTTGTGCACACCCACCTTCAACTCCGGAGCCCCCCAAGCATGAGAGGGACGGGGGGGTGTCTTTAGGAGATGGGACCAAAAGTGGTCGAAAATGCCCATTGCCCCAGAAGCCGTGTGACTCGCCCTACTCAGGCACAGAACCTTTGTCCCCAGGCACATTCTCAGATGCACCAGATTCCAGTAAGAATCACACGGTGAGAGTATTATTAGTTCCACTGACAGATGAGCAAACAGATGCCCACCAAGGAGAAGGGTTTGGCCTGCCCCGTGCATGGGGACCTTGGCAGACATATGCTAACTGGGGCTCTGCACCCCAATCTTGTGCTGTTAATCATCTGACTGAACACCGCTCCCTCCCGACTCTGAGGGAGCCAGTGGGTGTGCTCATGGGGGACGGCAAAGGGTCCTGCTGAGAAGCCAAATGTGGGGCAAGAGACCTGGCAGAGCAGAGCAGAGCTCTTGGGGGCCCGAAGCCAGGGTTTCCCACACCAACCACACTCAGCACATTCTATTTCAGTTACAGCGACTCAGCAACCAACTGAGATCTAACAGAGCAAAACTGAGGTTGTAGCTGAGGGTCTTAGCTCCAGACTCCCTTGCAACAAAAAAGAAGAGTGCCCAAAGGGAAGAAGCAATAGCTGTATTAAGAAATGTGTTTACAGTGCACCGAGAAGGATTTTAGTCAGACAGAAGAAAGAATTGCACAGTGTCAGGCGTGCCATTTCAAACTGTTTAAGGAAACAAACCACCAAGGCTTGGTGATTTCTCTCAAATACTTCTTTAATCTGTCCTCTCCTCTCCTAGGTCAAGGGCACATCGTCTTTCACCTGGCCTGCAGGGTTGGTCTCCTAACTGCCTCCAGTCCTCCACACAGCAGATATGGGTATTGTGAAACCAAGTCTTATCCTGCCACTCCCTTCCCCAGATCATGGCCAGGATGTTTGCCATGTGGTCTCACACTTTCGCCTTCCAGCAACACCAACCTAGTCTTGGTTTTCTGCTCCATTCCATGCTGGTTTTAGCTCTGCAACTTTGTATATTGTATTCTCTGTGCCTTCATGCCTTTCTCTCCTCTGCCTCCCTTCATTCTCTGCTTTATTTAGATACTGTCACTTATCCCTCAAGACTGAGTGCAGGTGCTTCCATCTCTGAAAAGCCTGTCCTAGCCACAGAGCACTTGGTGGCTTTCCTACAGGCTCACCTGGCCACCTTGGCACACCTTTACCATGGGCTGACCATCCCATGTCATCACAGTCTGTATCTGTCTCCCCAACCTGTCAGTGCTCCTCGAGGGAAGCAAACCACATCCAACTCACATTTTGATACACAGGGTATGGCATGTGAGGGGGTGAGTAAATGTTGGTGGAACTGATTGGAACTGAACTCAGTTGGGGGCAGCCCAGGACCACAGGATGAACTGACTGCCCCTCAGGGTCTCCTGGTGCTAGGGTTCAGTGTGATCACCTGTCAGAGCATTGATGGGGCTCCCTTCTATGGGTCTTTAGACCTAACAGGGAACCTACCAACATCCTCAAGAAGTCCCTAAAAATATCATTAAGAATTATAATAATGATGTGATTAAAAGTAATATTTAGTCCTTTCAAAGGTAAAAATGATGTCTTTTGGTGGAGGGGAGGGGGCATGAGACAGTTTGCACACCAGAACCTTGAGAGAAGAAATAAATACATTTATCCATGTTCAGAATTGCTGTTGGCCCTTTGACCCGGCCCCGTCCTTGGTCAGGTGGGCTTGCTCTGACTAATCTCCTGATAACATCTCTGCATTCCCAGGAATTTCCTAATGGGATTTTTCTGAGACTGAGGCTGTGGAGTCTGCGTGACAGATTGAATTTATAGCCATTAATTAGATAATCTTGCCCTTTGTTTTCTGATCAAAATGTGAAAAGCCCTTACCTCATGTCTACTGTGGCATTGCTAATTTCACTGGGAGAGGAGACGCGAGGGCAGGGACTCCAGTCAGGCTGGCATCTGCCCTCTGCATCTGTGTGCCCACTGGCTGCTTTGTCCAAGTCACAATCCAGCCACCAGGCTGAATGACCCAACCATTTCCTCCTCCAGAGCAGTAGCCATGAGAAAGGGTCATGTTTAAGAGGGTCCCTCTGCTCTAACCACACCAGGGACTCAATCTCCTCAAGACCCTGAGCATAATTTTAGGGTAAAATATCACGGTTTGGTTTTGCTTTTGTAAAAAGGCAGAGTACTAAATTTAGCAGCCTGTCTGGAACACATTCCCCAGGGTGTCTCTACCCTTTAGAGAGAACTCAAGAGAAATGTCTCCCCGAGCAGACGCAATCCACCCACGGGGGCTGTGGGGACGAGGCTTCATGCCTCCCTTTGTCAGACAGAAGCTATCTGCTGACATGGGGCTTCCACAGAGAAAACAGCCGCTACTTCCGCTCCCCTGCTCAAGTTCCAGCAATGAGTCCCCATTGCCTCTAAAACACAAAATACTTATAAGGACCCTCCAGGGGCTCTAGATTCTGATCTCCACTGATAAACATCCGTGCAATAAATAGGGACTGAATACCTGCCTTGTGACAGCTTGATGCCAGACCCTGTGAATGCAGCGATGGGGTCATAGCCCCTGCCTTTACGGAGCTCTTGGTTTGGTGGGTATGATGGTCTGTTTTGTGTGTCAGTTTGGCTAGGCTACAGCTAAGTTATCCATTCAAACACTAATCTAGGTGTGGCTATGAAGGTGCATTATAGATATAATTATAGTCCATAATCAGGGACTCCCTTTAAGTAAGGGAGATTATCCCAGATAATCTGGGTGGTTCTGAATCAATCAGTTGAAAGGCCACAAAAGCAGAGTTAGGGCTTCCTGAAAAAGAAAGAATTCCACCTGTGGATAGCAGCTCCCACCTGTGCCTGAGAGTTTCAGCTTGCCCTTCCTGACAACCTGACCTGCAAATTTCAAATTTGCTAGCCAGCCCCCACAATTGTATAAGCCAATTTCTTGCAGTAAATCACTAAATGCATATCTTCTACTGGTTCTGTTTCCCTGGTTGACCCTGACTGATACAGTGATCAGGCTATCAGGAGACACAGCTTGCCACTACCTGTCTGTGATCCAGGGCCAAATACACCATGGGCCAAGCTCCTTTTCTTTGCCAAACACTAGCCATTCCCACATCTATTATCTTAGTTATTCTTCCCAATTGTATGACTAGGTAGAAATTAAAGAGGAGGAAACTGAAGCTCAGAAAGATAAAGTAATTTACCCAAGGGCATACAACTAGTAAGTTGCAGAGTTGGGATTCAAACTAATTTTGCCTGACCCCCAAACTTGTGATTTTTCCAATACACTGTTCAGCATGGTAAACTCTTATTTTATTTAACTATCTGACTCTGTTTCCTTATTTACGAAAAGAGGATGACCCCCAAAGTCCATCCAACTATGAAATAGCAACATGGTGAAGTTAATATTACCATAATGGCTGGCAAACAAATTTCTCTTCAGAAGAGAGCAGTCTTTGTTGAGAATATACTTTGATAAGTGTTTGTGACAGTAACGAGGCCTCTCTCCCATGTCTTGGAAATCAAATGGCACCAAGCTGCTGAGGGAGAGGAGGCTGCTCTGCAAAATAGAAGGGGAGTGGGGGGATTGGAGCCCCCAGAGGCCGGGGGTGAGGAGGAGAGCTGGGATAGGGAAGGAGAAAGGGGAAGCCCACAGATGGCAGTAGTCTGGGTCCTTTATGTTGGCTTTCCCAAGATCTTCAGTACAGGCTACCAAAAGCATGGTGTTTAGTAAGAGTCAGAAGGAGAAAGGGGAAGCCCACAGATGGCAGTAGTCTGTGTCCTTGATGTTGGCTTTCCCAAGATCTTCAGTACAGGCTACCAAAAGCATGGTGTTTAGTAAGAGTCACTTTTTACTGTTATCATGGGGAGGTCTTTAAAGCCTCTGAGTTTCACATTGAGGTCAGTATGGAGAGGAGACAGAGGTACCAGTTGAGAAAGCTGAAATCCAGGAGACAAAGGAAACCAGGACACTGTTTCAGAGACCAATAAACATCTTGGCAAAGGCTTTGAACTTTCATAGTCTGTGGAATTTGGGACTTATTCAAAGCAATTTCATCCAGAGTCCAAGGTGCATGGAAGCCCCAAACCAAGAACTGGTTTACACAAGTGACATGTGATTATCCCAAGGATCATCTACATCCTTCATGCAGAGCCAGCCGCAACTCAGGCAGTCTGCTGATAGCATCCTGCCCTTGTGTGGGGCTTGCGATCATTGGCAGGTTGCATTTTGTCCCTT
>NW_007738950.1:36408-36729 GCF_000696425.1 Galeopterus variegatus
CGGGAGCGCCACCACGCTTCCCAAGCGGCGCACTGCAGCAGTGCGCCACCGGGCCGGCCCTCAACCATGCTTGTTCTAAACAGCAACAGAGTTCAGGTGACACAGCCTCAGAGCCACTGACCCCACACCTGGTTGCACAGACTTCTCTGATTACTGGCAGCCAGGCACAGCAGCCCACATCTCATCGCTGCATTAGTACTGACTGACAGGCCCACCCAATGCTGAGGCAGGAGGGGAAGAGAGGCGGGGAAGGGCAGACCTTGGAGGGGAGATTCGCACAAATCCAATCTCAGAGCCACCATGCCCTGAAACTACAATCGT
>NW_007738950.1:38667-39859 GCF_000696425.1 Galeopterus variegatus
GCTTGTGCAGTCACCACGTAAATGTCAAGGCGGGACGGTTCTGATTAAGTCTACTCCCAGGGCTGTGGCGTCCTTACTTGCTCCATGCATTCTCCAGGGCTTTGTCTGGTGCCACTTAAAATGTCTCAGGCAACAGACTAAGTTCTGCAAGGGCATGCCAGTGAGAGCCCGGTCTGCAGAACTCCCCCCATGTGAGATTTATTCCACATTCAGGGGCTAACAGTACTTTCCTCGTCGGGTATAGACACAAGGCAGCCCTCCCACCCCAAACCCAATAAGCGTGCGCAGATCTGGACAGAATCCACAAAGCCTACTCTCCTGGGTAGAAACTGTAGGGCAGCTGCAACTGAGGGCACGTTGACTGGCTTGGCTCCAAAGAGAGTGAGCCAAGCGGGCAGTGAGCTTTCTGGGTGATTAGCACACGTGTTTGGGTGACATTCTGACTAGAAGGCGTAGAGCCAAAGATCAAGTGACTTTTGCCAGTTGAGACTGTGAATAATCACTGAGAAAAAGCTGATTGCTTAATTACGAGGTGGAATGTAAATAGAGACACAAGGAAGACAACAAATGGGGTTGGAAGGCCGGTGCCGGGGTCGTCGGATCTCCTCTCCATGGCTGCCTTGGGCATCTGCTTCCCAGCTGCTGCTGCCGCACACCAAGCCCTTGGCAGCCTGGCTCACAGCTGCTGTTTCTCCACCACACGGGGAGCTGGTAGACTAATGGGCTCATCCACCTGGGGGTCTTGAGGCAGGAAAGAGATGTGAGGGTCATCCTGGAGTTAGAGCACAGAGACAGGGACTCTAGGAAGACATGTGCCTTGGTCGGGGTTCTACAGGGGCTTGAGTCAGAAATAGTTTAGCGGGTTACTTAACCGCATCATCATCTGCAAAATGGGGAAGTACTACACTGTATATGTCATGAAATTGTTGGTAGATTGAGCTGAGATGGGAAGTAAAGTGTGTTATTCAATACCTGGAGCACAGTAAACATTGTGAAGGCTAGCGCTACTTTTATATTGGAGGATAATTTTGGAGCTTAAACATTCATCATCTCAAATGAAGAACATATTTGTAATTCTTATATGAAAAATAATTAGAATTGAGTCATAATTCTTTCCCAGTCATTTGAGCAGTGCTTCTCAAATTTCAGTGAGCATGAAAATCACCCAGTGAGACTTGAAGATTCAGAGTCC
>NW_007738951.1:0-582 GCF_000696425.1 Galeopterus variegatus
TGAACAACATTCACATGCTCTTCATCATCAAAATTCTCAAGTGCAATGTCACCAATTTAACCTTACCAAAGAGACCATTCACCAGATTGTCCAGTCTTGTAAATCCTGTCCTTTACATCACCCAGTTCCCCATTACGGAGCTAACCCTCATGGTCTGTTGCCTGTGCAATATTGACAGATAGATATTATTTATATTTCTTCTTTTGGTTCTCTGTCTTTTGTTCATGTCACAATTGATACATTTTCTGGCTTTATTGTGGCTTTGGCGAAAACTAAACAAGTTACTAAGCATGTTATTGCTCATTGTTTATTTGCTTTCACTATTTTGGGAGTGCCTAAATGCATCAAGACGGATAATGCTCCAGGTTACACTTCTAAAGCTTTTGTTACATTTTGTTCTTTATTTAATATTGATTTACACACAAGTATTCCTTAAAATCCACAAAGACAAGACATTGTTAAATGTGCTTACAGCATGCTAAAAACTCAAATACTTAAAATCCAAAAAGGGGGAAATCATGACATAATATTTTAAACCATGCCTTGTTTGTTTTGAATTTTCTTAATGTAATGTATATGGTC
>NW_007738951.1:1139-5012 GCF_000696425.1 Galeopterus variegatus
ACACACAAGTATTCCTTAAAATCCACAAAGACAAGACATTGTTAAATGTGCTTACAGCATGCTAAAAACTCAAATACTTAAAATCCAAAAAGGGGGAAATCATGACATAATATTTTAAACCATGCCTTGTTTGTTTTGAATTTTCTTAATGTAATGTATATGGTCTGTCTGCTGCTGAATGTTTGCATCCTCAAGAAAGAAAGTCATGGCCGGAGGTTCTCTGGAGAGACCCTCAGATAAGTGACTGGCATGGGTCTGATCACTTATTTACATGGGGTAGAGGACATGTCTGTGTTTCTTAGAGATACAGATGGCCCATGCTGGATCCCAGAGAAGCTTGTCCTGAAGTAATGCCCTCTTTCTAAAAGCAGGACCGACGCCACTATAGATAGCCCCTCTATTGTGTAAAAGTTTGGTGGGAAAGTGAGGGTGGGATGGGAGGAACTCCACTAACTGCAAAATTATCTCCTCTACTGTTGGCTTGCTTGCAATGGTTAATACCTCTTAGTGCAGTGATAGGGCAACTGGGTTGCCATGCTTGCATCTTTAAAAACCGCACCTTGAATTGGCTGGTGTGGTCCCAGCTGCTGGAAATAAAAATCTTTTTTTCTCTTTTTCTATATCGGTCTTTTTTTCTCCCGATGCCTATAACATTTGGGGGCTTGTCTGGGATAAACTATCACCCCTTCAGGACTGACCTACATTGCTGGGATTTTTCCCCACACTGCAAAGTCTCTAAGGGGGAACTCCTGAGAAGATGTTCCTCAGCCACAGAGGCACACAATCTTCTGCTGGCCAGCTCAGGATTTTCTGGCGCCTCTAGATTTGGGTGAGTAGACTCTTTTTGGTGGGGGACCAGGCCAGACTGGACGCAGCGACAACACCTCTTCCCCGGACACAGAGAGACGTCGCTACGGTCCACTTGGTGCCCTCCCTTGGTGGCCAAACTCATGTATTGTCTTTGTGTTTGTCTTTATGTTAACCTCATGGGTTTATGTTGTTGTGAGTCTGTCCATTTTATGTGCTTGGCCAAATTTTGCCCTTCAGGTCACCATGGGACAAGGATTCTCTAAGCTGACAGTTCTGAAATGCTTTCTCACAAATTTTAAAACTTTCCAGGAGAAGGCATTTGATTTCAGTGTGTCAGTCTCACCGGATGTTTTGAGAACTTTATGTGAAGACTGGCCAGAATTTGACGTTGGATGGTCGACAGAAGGCTCCACTAGTCTTCCCCTTATGCAGGCTGTCCATCGGGTCATTTTCGGGAAACCTGGGCACCCACACTAGATTCCCCACACCCAAATCTGGATGGAAATTTTAACCATTCCACCCCCTTGGTTAGAAAAATGTTTTCCAGAAGTCAAGAAACCTTCACATTGTTATAGGCATAGGGAGAAAAAACACCCTTGGAGACAGATATAGAAAAAGAGAAAAAGATTTTTATTTGCAGCAGCCAGACTGCACTAGCCAATTTAAGATGTGGCCCTGAACCATCTTTGTTCTTGGTTTTTAAAGCTGCAAGCGTGGCAACTCGGTCGCCCAATCACCGTGCCAAGACTAAGTATTAGCCAATGCAAGCAAGCCAACAGTATATGAGCTAATTTTGCAGTTAGCAGAGCTCCTCCCATCCCACCCCCACTTCCTGCCTAACTTTCACACAGTGGAGGGGCTATCTTAAGTGGCGTCGGTCCTGCTCTTAGAAAAGAGAGCATTACTTCAACATCTGCAAGTGATACAAACCATTCTCCTGGCCAGACCGCCCTCCCAGCCTCAGAAGCCTATTCTCCCCTTTCCCCCTGATGAAGAAGATGTAGTTCAGCCAGGGCCTTATGCAGGCAACCCCCAGCAGATGGACAACCCTCTTCTTTCACCTTCTCACACCCATTCGGGCTCCCCGTATTCCCCTGAACTCTCTTCGTTCTCTGACTCTTCTCACTCCTCTTCTCCCCCGTCCACCTTTTTCCCTTGTGCAAGGCCCCAGGACCTCAGGGACCTTTCATGGTTTATGTTCCCTTTACTACTAGTGATCTGTATAACTGGAAGAATCAGAACCTCTCCTTTTCAGTGGAACCCCTAAGGTTAATTTCACTCCTTGAGTCTGTCTTTTTTACTCATCAGCCCACCTGGGACGATTGTCAGCAGTTGCTGCACACCTTATTTACCACCGAGGAGCAAGAAAGAATCCAGTGGGAGGCACAGAAGGCCATACCTGAGCCTGATGGCCATCCCATGGGTGATCCTGACCACATATCCCTTGTCTTCCTATCAGTCCATCCCGAATGGGACCCTAACACAGATAGAAGTAAGGAGGCCCTCGATTGGTATTGCCAGACTCTGCTGTGGGGGGGAGGTCCAAGCAGCAGCCCAGAAGCCAACCAACCTCTCTAAGGTTAGTGAAGTAAGTCAATAGCCAAACGAGTCCCCCAGTGCATTTCTTGAGCGCCTCCTGGAGGCTTATCAGGTCTATATGCCAATTGACCCAGAAGCACCTGAAAATAGGAGAGCTATTAATCTGGCCTTTGTAACTCCATCGGCACCAGGCATTAAGCATAAGTTACAAAAATTAGAGGGCTTTGAAGGCAAGATTCTCTCTGAGCTGGTTGAGATAGCCCAAAAGGTTTACCATAACCATGACCCACCCAAAGATAGACATCTAAAGAGGTTAACAAAATCCTCCTCGTTGGTCCAGAACAACCCAAACAAGGACAACAGAGAAGGAAGCTCCAAGGTATTGGCCCAAATAGACGCCCACCTCTGGAAAAGGAACAATGTGTCTACTGTAAGGAAAAAGTCCATTGGAAGAGAAATTGTTCTCGGCCAAAAGACAAGACAGGTTCCAAGGCCATCTTACACATGTCACAAGATACAGACAAGGCCAGGGCTCTGCAAAAAGTTGCCCCCATGAGCCCAAGGTAACACTAAAAGTTGGGGGCAAACCCCTGTCATTTCCCATTGAAGTGGGGGCAATATATCCAGTGCTCCAGAAACCTAAACAGCCCAGTTCTAAATTGCCAATTCCCATCCAAGAAGCAACTGGAAGGACTAAACTTTGCCCTTGGACCGATGCTCGACTTACAGACTTAGGAAGGAAGACCATTACACATTCTTTTCTCTTTATGCCAGATTGCCCTTACCCCCTATTGGGTAGAGATTACTTCATAAATTTGAAGCCACCATCACCTTTGGGCCTGCTTCTGCAAATCTCCAACTAAATGGGAATGTCACAACCCTAATGGTAACTGCCTTTACCGGAAGAATATAAACTTTTAGAGACTGAAATTTTAGATGACCTAACCCAACATGAAAAAGGGTTATTGGCTATCTACATGAAAGAAATGCCAGGTATGCGGGTGGAGACTAACACCTCCCCCCCCCACTTAGCGAAGCACCAAGCCCCTATTGTGGTGCAAGTAACTAATTCTGCCACACCAATTAGGGTGAAACAATAGCCTATTCCCTTGAGGGCTAGAGAATGTATAACCCCATACATAAACAGACTCATGAAAGAAGGCATTTTGATTCCACTCCAATCTAATTGGAACACTCCCCTGCTGACGGTCCAAAAACCTGGTAAAGGGGACTTCAGACTTGTACAGGATCTCAGAGAAGTTAATAAGAGAGTGGAAACTGTCCATGCCACTGTTCCAAATCCCTATACTCTCCTCAGTCTCCTACCACCTGACCATACAATATATACAGTGTTGGACTTAAAGGATGCCGTTTTCAGTCTACCTTTGGCTGGTTCCAGCCAGCCTATCTTTGCATTCGAATGAGACACCCCTGACAGGAGTTTCTCTGGACAGCTAACATGGACTCGACTGTCACAAGGATTCAAGAATTCTCCTATGCTGTTCGATGAGGCTCTCAGCCAGG
>NW_007738951.1:6104-7123 GCF_000696425.1 Galeopterus variegatus
GCCCTGGGGAGGGAATAAATCAGACAGAACTACAACAAAAGGCTTTTGAAATCCCTAAATTTTCCCTCGCCCAGGCCCCAGAATTAGCCCTTCTGGACTTAAATAAGCTATTTTCCCTCTTCGTAGCAGAAAGGAGGGGAATTGCCAAGGGAGTCCTCACCCAAGATTTAGGACCCTGGAAATGACCAGTAGCCTACTTATCTCATAAGTTAGATCCAGTAGCCTCTGGATGGCCTTACTGCTTAAGGGCAACTGTGGCCACCGCCCTCCTTTTTAAAGAGGCAAACAAAATAACCTCTTGAGGTTATTCAAGAGGCAAGCGCTTGAATAACCTCTCCCCATGGGGTTGAGACCCAAAGATACCCATACATGACTGTCTGGAGGTACTGTCTACCTTCCAAGGGTCCCAGCCAGATTTAAAAGACTCTCCTTGGGAAGGAGCAGAACTAACCTTGTTCACAGTTGGGAGTAGCTACATGATTGACAGGATCCAGTATGCAGGAGCAGCAGTGGTCTCTACGGAGGCTGTTATATAGTTGAAAGCATTGGGACCAGGAACATCAGCACAATGAGCAGAGCTCATTGCCCTCACGAAGGCATTACAGCCGAGCCAAGGGAACATCTATATGGACAGCAGGTATGCCTTTGTCATGGCACACACACATGGGGCGTTGTATGTAGGGAGATGACTGTTAGCAGCAGAAGGAAAAAGCATAAAGAATGTACCAGAGATCCTAGCCTTATTAGAGGCTATCTGGCTCCCTGCCAAAGTTGCCATCATCGATTGTAAGGCACACCAATGGGGAACTCTCCCACAATATCAGGGAATAACTTTGCAGATCAAACTGCAAAAGCAGTCACCTTAAAACCAGTGGTGATCACAACCATAGTACCTGCTTTACCAGAGCCCCAGCTGCCAGCCAAGCCAGCTTACTCAGAAACTGATCTAGAGGGGGCCAAGAAACTTGGGTTAATATCCGACCAAAACACTGGATGGATTAAATCTAAAGATGGGACAC
>NW_007738951.1:8100-9891 GCF_000696425.1 Galeopterus variegatus
GAACTCCAAACACTCCAACAGGTTTTCTCAGAAATCCGGAATAAGCTTGATGTTACTAATGTCCCTTCTCCCAAGCAGGGACGGAAAGCCAAAGTGTGCATTCCCCAGCCTGGGGACCTATTTTACATCAAGATACTAACTGCAGGAGCACTCCATCCCCCGGTGGTTCAGACCATTCCAGGTGATCCTCAGCACCCCAATGGCAGGTAAGGTCGCTGGAAAGGACGCTTGGATTCACTGGACCCACATAAAGCCTGCACCACCCACTGAAGACGCTTCAGGAGACCGATGGACCATTCAACAAACAGACTCACCTTTCAAGATAAGACTTACAAAATGTTCTGGTTAATTGTTTTTAATATTTTGGTTCAAACCTTAAACCATGTCACTGCAAATCCCCATACTGTTTTCAATTTTACCTAGGAGAGAACCCAGGTAGAGGATTCATCTCATGTGTCTTAAGTTCTTTTGGCACAACTGGTGTAACCTAACTACTGTGGCTTTTCCCAAGTCACTTGCTTTTAACCTAACTGATTTATTCCCTACTATATCCCGGCTCCGACTAAAATTATCACTGGTATGCATGCCCAGGACCCATAAACAGGCCCCCAAATTGGCAATGTGGATATGAGGATAATTACTATTGTAAAACCTGGGATTGTATGGAGTCAGCAGGAGGGTGGCCTAATTGGAAGCCCCCTGAGGTACAAAACTGCCCTCATTTCCATTATAAGGGACCCAGTTTACAGCGGATGAACTCCCCAGGCATACAACAGAGTCAATATTGCCTTTACTCCTGCGGGAAGAGCCCACTCCTTAATTGATTGGAAAATGGGCTTAACTTGGGGTATCCAACTTTATGGTTTCTTCGCCAACCCAGGAAAAATTATTAAAATTATACTAAAAATAACGTCCTTGACAAAACCTATGGCTATTGGCACTGACCAATTGACAACTTCTCTGNTACTAAAAATAACGTCCTTGACAAAACCTATGGCTATTGGCACTGACCAATTGACAACTTCTCTGCTGATTCAACCAAGCCCATTCCCTAGAATCTCTGCTCCCCACATCCCCCAACATAGGTCTCCCAGGCAATGATTCTAGGACCAAACGGAAAGTATATATAATGTACTAAATATCACCAACGCAAATGTTATCAGTCCCAGATGTTGGATATGCTAACTAACCTCGCCCCCTTATTATGGAGGAATAGCAGTTTCAGGAAATTATACCATTAAGACAAGCATTGATAACCGCTGCTTACAACATCCAGGAATAGGAACCACCTTAGAACTACTTACAGGAAATGGGACATGTATAGGAAATTATTCCACCCACTCCAGAACCTGCCAAACTGTTAATTCCCTGATCATTTACTCAGGTTATTACATACTCCCAAAGGGGACATGGTGGGCCTGTACAACTGGAATAACCTCATGTGTCCATGGACAAATGCTAAACAAGACTGAAGGGCATTGTGTTCTGGTATTCCTATTTCCCAGAGCTTCTGTTTATGCTTCTGACCAATTTCTCCCCAAGCTTAGTTCAGACCCTTTACATAGGTCCAAAAGAGAGCCTGTAACACTTCTCACCATTGCTTCCATTATAAGCCTAACTGGCTTAGGGATCAGAGCATCAGCATTAAGCACTCAGAACTCTGCCTTAACAGGATTACAACAAACTATTGACCAGGATCTCCAAGAGCTCGAGAATTCTATAACCCTCCCCCAAACATCCTTGTCTTCCCTTTCTGAGGTGATCCTCCAAAACCATAGGGGGAACTTTGTT
>NW_007738951.1:10014-18819 GCF_000696425.1 Galeopterus variegatus
TTCTGACCAATTTCTCCCCAAGCTTAGTTCAGACCCTTTACATAGGTCCAAAAGAGAGCCTTTAACACTTCTCACCATTGCTTCCATTATAGGCCTAACTGGCTTAGGGATCAGAGCATCAGCATTAAGCACTCAGAACTCTGCCTTAACAGGATTACCACAAACTATTGACCAGGATCTCCAAGAGCTCGAGAATTCTATAACCCTCCTCCAAACATCCTTGTCTTCCCTTTCTGAGGTGATCCTCCAAAACCATAGGGGGAACTTTGTTCAACATTACAGGGGGAAGAATGCTGTGTATATATGGATCATACCAGGGTTGTTAAAGACTCCATGAAAAAAATTAAGGGAATGCATTAAACAACGGGAACAAGACCAGGAACAATCCTCTAACTGGTTTGAATCTTGGTTTAACTTTTCTCCATGGCTAACAACTTTAATTTCCAGCCTTATGGAGCCATTAATAATCCTCCTCTTGCTAGTAGCATTAGGACCATGCCTTTTAAACAAACTCCTTAACTTGATCCGGTCCCACATACAAGAGGTCAAGTTACTGGTTCTCTGTTCCCAATATGACCAAATTCCACTAGAAGATCTGGAACACTTAAGCTGGGGACCAGATTTTAGCCCTTAAGCAAAGATTCAACTTTAAGAAACTCCCTTAAAACCAGTGGGGAATGAAGTAATGCCCTCTTTCAAAGAGCAGGACCAACGTCACTAAAGATAGCCCCTCTATTGTGTAAAAGTTAGGTGGGAAAGTGGGGGTGGGGTGGGAGGAGCTCTGCTAACTGCAAAATTATCTCATGTACTGTTGGCTTGCTTGCATTGGCTAATACCTCTTAGTGCTGTGATTGGGCGACTGAGTTGCTATGCTTGCAGCTTTAAAAACAGAGAACAAAGATGGTTTGGCACTGCACCTTGAATTGGCTGGTGTGGTCCCAGCCGCTGGAAATAAAAATCATTTTTTCTCTTTTTCTATATCTGTCTCCAAGGATGTTTTTTCTCCCAACGCCTATAACAGTCCAACATAGAGAAAACAAAACAACAACAACAAGAAGAAAAAAAAAGTGACGGAGAGAATAAAGTGCCTAAGGCTGATTCCTCTGACTCTGATGGGTGAAAAGCACGCGGGACTAGAACATTCCTGGTTACTTGGGGCCAAATCAAACGACTCACATCAGATGCTCAAGAAGTGGTAAAAAGAACAGGAAGGCAGTTGGCTCCAGAGGCGCTATTTTTAGCTATGATGATACTTCTAGCTTGTCAGGTTAGTGTAGTCTGGGGAAAAACTTTGGGGGCATCTTATCCTAATCCTACTTTGTTAAGGCCTAGGACTTGGACTGCCCTGAGTTTTCTTGTTTTCACTAAGGATACCTTATTGATGGCCAGGGAAGATGGATCTGTAATTCCTGAGGTAAGTAAGTCTGTTAATTACTCTGCTCACTCTTCTGCTTTACTTATTTGTTTTACCACTAAGCCTAGGTTTGGTTGCTTTCATAGCTGCAATATAGAAAAATGGCATATGAAATAAAAGTGCCTTCAGAAGGACTTCAATCTCATCCAGGAGTTCATACACAGACTGTAATAATGTATGGATTGGATGGGAAAAAAGATTTTAAAAAACTGGTGTTCCACGAGCTCCCCTCAGAGCTGTCTTCCTGTGTGAATCAACATGGACAATCTTTTGTCAAACACCCCCACTGGCTGGAATGTTATTATCCCACCCCTGTATTGCACCACCCTGCTAGCTTTTCTTCAGATGATGAAAAGGCATGATGGGACCAGTCTTATCATCACCTAGAATTCAGGTCGCCATCTGAATGGGTGGTACCTGGGGGTTGGGTAACTAGTATATGGTATAAAACTCATGGTATAGCCCATTCAGATTTGTGGAGATTGCTTGCTTCATTGAGTGTTGTTACTGTAACTATAATAGAACCAGATCAACATCTTCTGGTTTCCTATGTTTTACATTCCTGTGTAGATCCTTCTAATGTGCTACTTGTGAAAAATTTTAAAATAATGCCCCATGGTAATGGTTATAATATTTCCTGTAACCAATGTTTTTTAAACATCCTGTATTTCTTCCAGTATTGAAAATGAGTACATACAAAAAAATAGATTAATGGTTTTAACACGACCCCCTTTTGTAGTCCTCCCTGTACATGTAAATTGTTCTTGGTATGAGGATACAGATACTCAGGTCTTACCATGTTTCTGTGCTGTTATCTCAAAAAAAGCACTTATGGGGATTGCTTAATGCTGGAGTCCTTGCACTTTTATCTGTTGTGGTAGCTCAGTGACCTCTATGCTTGCTCTGTCTCGAAGTATCTATACTGCCCATTATGTAAATCAATTGGCTTCTGAGAAACTTGCGAAGACATTGTTCAATAAATGGTCTCACCTAAATCCTTCGAATACAGTGCAACAAATGTTTTACCTGCAAGTAGCTTTTATAATTGTTTCTGTATTTGCCCTTTTGTGTTTTTCGACCTGCCTCCGCTGTAACAACCACCAATTGCTACTACTCCATACCATTACCCACCAATACGGGGGTCCCGGAGTCTTCCTTGTCCAAAAATTCAGAGAGGGGAGATGTGGGGCACTAGGCAGCAAGTTGACAAGTTCCTTGCTATCTGGGAATTATGCCAGCAAACAGCTGGCTGCCCATCAGCCTGTCTCCCCCTCCTCCCTCTCCTTGAGATCTGAACTTTGAATGATCCTGGGAATCTAAAAACTTTGTAAAGGAGGAATTTATGCTTTTACTTTGCTGATAAGTAGTTAGCCCTGAAACTTCAAAGTGCCATGGCAACAAAAACTGTTGTATAAACAGTTCTGTACCAGACATAACTGGTTTAATCAGTATAATATGTTCTTTCACTGGCTTATGAAAAGAATCTAAAGTAAACCAACGGGTCTCTCAAGCCAACAGCTTGAGAAAAGCACTCCTGATCTCATAAGTGTGTCAATTCCCTACCATCTCCCCTCAGGTACCTGTCTCCGATGTGACCCTGGGCACATCTTTGGCTATTCTGTAACTGCTGACACAGAGACAGGCACATGGTAATGAAGGCTAACTTTTCCACCTTTTCACAGGTGCAAAAGTATTTGAAATTCTGCAGGGTCACCCATCCTCAGGTCATCTGCCCATCTACAGGCAGCACTCCTTTTTTGGATTTTTTTCTGCTGCAGCACTGAGCAGGCCATCTGCGTGTCAGACAAATGTGACATGCGCTTACTCCTTCTTCCTCAGAGCACATTACATCATCCACCCCTAGGCCCCATAACTGTAGCAGGGACTCTCCCTGTTTTGCTGAAACTGATTCCCCAAACCAACAAATTCAACCTGGGCATATGGAACATAGGTAGTGAATTGGGTTGCCTGTAGATTTCCCACCAGTTATCCACCTGGTCTCAAAGGCTGCTTGTGCTTCACTTTCTGATGAACAACAGGTCATTCCAGGAGATGCACAGTATCCTCCAACTCACCATTGAGTTCATCATTATCTGGTGTCAGAAGCAGAGGTGACCTGTTGCTGCACTTCAGCCTCCAGGGCATGAATACATGTTTCCAACCCATCTGCTTTCTGCTGCAAATCTCAAAACTACACTGCTTCATGGAGTACATGGTCCATGTTGACTCACAGTAAGCAACAGCCAGCTCCCAGTCAAAAGGAAAACAGTCACAGGGGACCACATACCCAAGGGCAGCCACATTTCCTCCCCATCCTGAGGTGCTATTAGCTCGCTTACCTGTTCAGAATCCTGATGACAACTATGCCAATTGTCAGGTTACTCTACCTCCTCAGAATCCAGCTAACTACTCCAGCTGTCAGACTTGGGCTCAGAGACCCTTCGAACCTATTGTACAGACTGGGTCACAGACCCCTCACATGTCAGGCTGGGTCACCAGACCCCTCACATACAGGTCACAAGTTAGGTAATTGGAAAATATCCCAGGAGCTGTTGGCAGAATTGACAGATTCATTCCAAGGTGAGATCAGTCCTCAACTTCTTCAGTAGCAGCAGCAGCAAACTCCAGTAGCAGGGCTGGTAGCCTCTTGGGTCATCCCAGGGGAACTGGCAGCAACAGCCTCCAGCAGCAGTAGTGGTATCCCTGTGACCCCATGGGGGTGTCCGGGGGGCAGAGGACATTGTAGATCCATTGTTTATACTCAAGTCCAATAACCCAGGACACCTGGGTGCCAGACAGCCCAGGAACACGTGGGCATATATGCAGAATTACATTAGACAATATCCAAGGAACACTTGGTCACACATGCACCGTTATCATTTACATCAAATGCTCAGCAAGATTCTGAACCCCCAAGGGATTCTTACTATTTATCAATTTCATTTTCCCAACATGAGGTAACAGCAAGGGGGTTGAAGATGACACAATCTCTGTGATGCTAAAGTTCCTGGTCCATCATGGGACCCTGATTTTACTCTGATCAGCTGTTGCTCCCAGACTCCTCCCTTTTTTCTTCAGAACAAAGACATTTACCTCACCTTCCCACCTCTTCCCCTGTATAAACCCCAGAACAAGCATCAAAAATTGGGATGATTACAGCCTGTTCATCCCCCAGATGTTGCTTATCTCAAAGAACTTACAAATCCTTGCACCAACTTCTGGACTTTTGAGTCATATGTTTAATGTGAGAGGAGAAGCCAAGCCTGGTCTGCCAGTAACAGGACTTGCTGCTGGGAAAATAAGATTTTTTCTTTTGGTTCCAAATTTAGGGCTACAGTGTCTTCTGGGAAATGTAGTTTTGCTGACAATTGATGACCCAGGCCCAGAATTATAGAAAAAAACTCTTGTTTTATTCCGCACATGTGCAGCTGTGCTTCCTGCTCCTTCTGGAAAATGTAGTTTGGCCTTTCAATGACGTCACCAGCATAGGACTATGGAAAGGCTTTCTGGGTTTCTCCTGGTATGTGCGGTCCCGCCCCCTCCGCCATCTCTGTCCTTGTACTTCTTTCCCGCTGCTGTCCCCCGCAGAACCAGGGGCTGGATTGTATGTCTCGAGGGTGGGTACAAGGGAGAAAGAGGATCCCGCGGGCCTCAGGGGTTCTGGGGAGTGGGACGGATGTCCCAGCACTTGGGGGTCAGAAGCACCGCTGGCCTCAGAGTTCTGGGGAGCGGGACAGTGTCCAGGCACTTGGGGGGCAGAAGAGCCACGGGCCTCAGGTGGGCGGGGCCTGACGTGTGGTGCCAGTGCGGACCTGGGCCAGGCCGGGGAAGGGGAGTCTGGGCTGCACTTTCCAGACAGTTCCAGACAGTTCCGTCAGAGGACAGCGCTGCCGGGTGTGCAGAAGCCGGTTCCAGATGTCCCAGAACAGGGGCTCAGGTCCCAGGTGGCGACAGGAACATGGGTGGTGGTGTGTGAAGACAGAGAACCTGGGAGGTGTGGGGAGGTCATCTTCCAGCTCCGCCATCAGGAACCTGGTACTGGCCTATGGGACGTTCACTTCACCATTTGTAACATGAGCGTGTGGACATTAGTGTGATAGCCCAGATCCCTAAGGTGAATCTGGGATTGTGAGGTGTGTGCAGACAGTTATTCTGTGGCTGTAGTGGTCCTGGGTGTCTCAGTGTCTCTTCAGCAAGTCATGTTTCTGGTCCTTCCTGCCCTGTGCAGCCTGCCTGGTGCTCCTGGTCTGAGTTTCCAGAAGTTGATACAAGATGCAACCAGAGGACCATGAGAAGGGGACCCCAGGAATCAGGAGTCACAAGTGCCAGTCCAGAGAGTACCCATGAATTACCTAAGGCCACCACAAGTCACTAGCACAGCTGGGGCCAGAGCTTGGCTCTGCACATGTCCAAATCAGTGCATCCACCTTCTTTTGCTCACCTGTACCCCTCCCACCTCCCACCACATCACCCATGCAGAGGCCACCCAGACCTGCCATCCACCTTCCCCCTCCCGCTTTTTGGATATTGTTTGCTCTTTAATAAAACACTGCAGTATGAAGGTATTTTTTCCTCTTCTCTAGCTAGCGCTTGAAGTCTTGAAGTGGGAAGGTTACCTGTGAAAATTGAAAAAGGCTTTTGGGGATTTGTGGGTAATTAATACAAAAAGCTTCCACCCTCTCTTATAAGACACACTAACATTTAACATTTTTCCTCTTTGAGGATGTCAAACATGTCTTCTTTTCTACTGAAAGTTACTCAAATTGATCCACCTCCAAATCACAAAAATGATCAGACTTCCTCCTTCTCTCCCCATTATGACTGCTGCTGCTTCTTTACCTGTTAAATTTAGCTCCACTCACTTTTTTCTGCCTTCTAGGTAAGAACATTTAGGATTCTTTTAGCTCCACTCATTTTTTTCTGCCTTCTAGGTAAGAACATTTAGGATTCCCAGAGAATTATATTGATGATCTGAGAGCAAGCAATCCAGACCAAAGCCTGGCTTCCTGGAACACTCACCAAAACTGCCAAACACAACAACAAATCTGATAATAAATCCTTTCAAACATCCTCTGTCTGATGTAAACCAAAGTCCTCCAACATGTGTTCAAGTTGCTTTGACTCAATATAGCCAATTTTCTTTAACTACCAGTGTGGTCATGGGTTTTGGCTAAAGTGTACTGACAANGGGACCCCAGGAATCAGGAGTCACAAGTGCCAGTCCAGAGAGTACCCATGAATTACCTAAGCCCACCACAAGTCACTAGCACAGCTGGGGCCAGAGCTTGGCTCTGCACATGTCCAAATCAGTGCATCCACCTCCTTTTGCTCACCTGTACCCCTCCCACCTCCCACCACATCACCCATGCAGAGGCCACCCAGACCTGCCATCCACCTTCCCCCTCCCGCTTTTTGGATATTGTTTGCTCTTTAATAAAACACTGCAGTATGAAGGTATTTTTTCCTCTTCTCTAGCTAGCGCTTGAAGTCTTGAAGTGGGAAGGTTACCTGTGAAAATTGAAAAAGGCTTTTGGGGATTTGTGGGTCATTAATACAAAAAGCTTCCACCCTCTCTTATAAGACACACTAACATTTAACATGTTTCCTCTTTGAGGATGTCAAACATGTCTTCTTTTCTACTGAAAGTTACTCAAATTGATCCACCTCCAAATCACAAAAATGATCAGACTTCCTCCTTCTCTCCCCATTATGACTGCTGCTGCTTCTTTACCTGTTAAATTTAGCTCCACTCACTTTTTTCTGCCTTCTAGGTAAGAACATTTAGGATTCCCAAAGAATTATATTGATGATCTGAGAGCAAGCAATCCAGACCAAAGCCTGGCTTCCTGGAACACTCACCGAAACTGCCAAACACAACAACAAATCTGATAATAAATCCTTTCAAACATCCTCTGTCTGATGTAAACCGAAGTCCTCCAACATGTGTTCAAGTTGCTTTGACTCACTATAGCCAATTTTCTTTAACTACCAGTGTGGTCATGGGTTTTGGCTAAAGTGTACTGACAAAACCATTGTTTAAACTTTTAATAGTAATGATGTATAAGAAATCACTTTAAGGGCAAATGTTGTACATATATAATAATAATAAATAAAATTTACATAACAGAAAAATACCTACACTTGTATAGACTTAGTAATATTCAGAATGCATAGTGCTTAAATTAATGAAATTAGAAAATTGATTTGACATCATAATTAATAATTCTGCAAGTGAAAAATGAAAAGAACAACACATAAGTGTTGCAGGTTGAATTGTGTTCCCTCCAAATTCATATATTGAAATCCTGGCCCCCAGTACCTCTGTATGTGGCCTCATTCAAAAATAAGGTTATCCATGGGCCGGCCCGGTGGCGCACTGCTACAGTGCGCTGCTTGGGAAGTGCAGTAGCGCTCCCAGCGAGGGTTCGGATCCCACATACAGACCGGCCGCTCACTAGCTGAGCGAGGTGCGGGAGCAACACTGAGGGTTGCGATCCGTTGCCGGTCACGAAAAAAGACAAAAAGAAAAAAAATAATAAGGTTATCCTAAATGTAATTAGTGAAGATAAGGCTGTAATGGAGTAGGGTGGGACCAAAACCCAATGTCAGTGGTATCAGTATAAACAGGATATTGTATGAAGAGAGAAACACACACACAGGGAGGATGTCTGCCGGCAACCAGCTCAAGTTGAGTTGTGTGTACCCAAAAAGGGAGAGGGAGTGTCGACAAAAATAACAAACACAGACAGAGACCTCAATGTATCAATATGCACGTTCTCTCTCTGCGGGTTGTCAGCGTGTTGCAGCTGGAGCACAGTAGAACATGAGACAATGCCTTTTATTTAGATTTTTCTCTACAGGGGATTTTTGGGTACTATTTTTATAACATCAGCAAGCTTGAATTAATAATTTTAAAAGAACAGGGGAAGCCATTTTTTTCCCTTCGTTAGCACGTCTCAGGTGATTAGCTCATGCTTCCTCCTTTTGGTATCAGGTTAACAGATTGGAACCATCTTCTCATTGTCCTGAAGTTAACCTATGACCTTTTCCGGTTGGCAAGCTGTGGTTAATATCTACCCTATTAACAGGGTGGTGGCTAGTGCGGTTACAAAGTGAAGACAGTACTATCATATGACCTATGTCTATTGCTAAATGTAAGTACAAATTTGCTAAAAGGAACAATGTTAACATTTAAATTCTAATGGGGGTGTATTGATTTTATGTTCTAATGGAATGAATCTACTGTTCATATGGAAAAAGAACAGTGGATATTTGAGCCGCATTATCATGCACATTTTGAGGTTATCCATTTGCTGTGGCCCTATAATCTTGATCTAAATGCTAAAGTGTTCTTGTGCACAGCACCATCCCTCACAAAACCAGTTACATTT
>NW_007738951.1:19676-25418 GCF_000696425.1 Galeopterus variegatus
TCATGAGCAGTGCTTTTGGAACATATGTTGGTGTGGCCAATTTATCATAAGGGGATAATTTTGAATTGTCCAGTTTACTCAGATCCTCTGTGGGGATGTTTAGTTCAATGACCATATAATTATTTGTGTTATTTTTATAATCTTTTGGGAATTCAGGGAACTGCCACACTAACCAAAATATCAAAAGAGAAGGCAAAAGTGATAAAGCTGAGTCATGAACCCTTATGGTTGTAGCAAGTGCCCGTAGCTGTGGCCTTGCCAGCAGTTCTCCCTCCAGCAGCCTTGCCAACTTGGACAGGGCAGCCCAAGATGACTCCTTTAGGATCATGCCATGGCATGGGCCATGCCAGATGTCAAGTGAAAACTAGTTACTGCTGCCACAAGCTGAGGATCTACCAGAAGCCAGGTGAGGCCTGAGCAGATCCTTCCCTGGCATCTTCACAGGGAGTATGGTCCTACAAACACCTTATTTTTGGTCTTCTGGCTCCAGGACCATGATAAAAAATTTCTGTTGTTCTAAGCCACCCAGTACTTTGTTATGGCAACCCTAGATAACTCATGCAGTTAGCACACAACTGATTTGAAAACATAGTAAATATGATAGTTCCATGAAATATCTATAGAAGGCTTTCCTTGAAAAAAATACACATCGTTTTTAATGATACATTATCAAACATAATAATTAAACCCATATCAAGGAACTTCACTCAGCTCTAAGTAACAGAAATCTCCCCAAATCTAATATGTTAGGAAGGTATTTGTTCTCATGTAGGCCTGGGTCAGCACACTCAGAAATACAATATGTAACAAACTCCCATGTGTAATTTTCTTGCTCTGCTGTGACGTTGTAGGTTTTCCTTGGTAGAAACAAGTCACAGAGCCACTAGAAGTATTAAGACAACAAGATGTCCACCATACAAATTAGACCTTATACAAATATGTAAAGGCCTAGACAGAGAATCAGAACATCAAAGATTGCAACCATGGGGCCGGCCCGGTGGTGCACTGCTACAGTGTGCCACTTGGGAGCGCGGTGGTGCTCCCGCCGAGGGTTCGGATCCCACATACAGACCGGTTCCTGCTCACTGGCTGAGCGAGGTTGGGAGCAACACCAAGGGTTGCGATCCCGTTCCCGGTCCCGGTCTGGTACGGGTGTGACACTGAGGGTTGCGATCCGTTGCCGGACATGAAAANGAAAAAAAAAAAAAAAAAAGATTGCAACCATGACAGTCCGAGTCAATGGTCTGGAAAACTGTAGGGTCTGCAGGAAAATTCAAACTGTGGGTGTCTTACCACACAGATATATCCTTGATACCAAACACATGGACAAGTATGTGGAAGACTGTACCTCTGACAAAATGGAAATCAAGCACTTGGCCTTCATTTTGATGATACTCTTGATTGGCAGGGCAAGAATCCATAAAACAAGCTGAAGGCTTGTATCCACAAAGCACACATGCATCTGTCTATTTTCATTTATTGGGAACTAACAAACAGTAACAGCTTCTTCATTTCCTCTTTCTAAATCTCACACAAGTGAAGCTATTGGTAAATTCAAATATGGAACCAGAAAGTGAAGGGATTCCAATGATGCCATTCCTAACATTATCCACATTGATATAGTACAGTCCAGAAGAACTTGAGACTGTATTCTTTGAAGAATTTTGCATAATTACAAACTTATGCCAATAATTTGTTAGGAATATGGAATAAGCCTCCTTTGACCAAAAACTAAAATACTCTTCCAGTAAGAAAGGTGGAAAATCTAATAGGCAAGTGATATCCAATATCTGCCTCACTCAGTTAAAAAAAAAAAGAAATACTGAATTGTCATTGTTTCAATAACCCCTTATTTAGAGAACAATTTAAGAAACTAAATAGAAATTAGTTCAGCTACCAAAATTAAAACAAAAACAAACTAAATAAAAATTAAACCTATGGGCATATTTAAAATATACTTCAAATCACCCATGAGTCTGACAAGCTGTAAAGACAAAAGTTTTATTTACTGAATTGTAAGAAAAAACAATTCCTGCCATATTTCATGTACTCTAACTGAGTAGAATTATTTTTCCCCTAAATATTTATTTGTGAATAAACTACAAACACCCTTCTTATGTGTCCACTTTAAGAATAAGGTACTCATGAAGGCAATATCATGTTTCCAGTGTTTATAAGATATTACTCTCCTGGTGTGAGTTTTCTGAAGGATTACACATTGATACATCTGCAGGAACATGTCCCACATCAAATTTGCAGTGTCTTCTTTTGGCAGCATGTGTTCTCATGTGTCTTCTTAAGGATGAGGAACAATTGAAGCCTTTCCCATACTGCTTACACGTATGTTTTTCTCCAGTGTGCAGTCTCGCATGTACTGGTAAAGATGATGGCCATTTGAAGACTTTCCCACATTCCTTACATTCATAAAGTTGCTCTACAGAGTATGTTCTGACATGAGTCAGGCCAACTGAAGGCTTTCCCACACTGTGTGCATTCATATTTTCTCTGCAGTGTGCCTCCTCATGTGTTTTTGTAAGGATATGTGATAGTAGAATTCTTTCCCACACTGCTTGCCCTTGTACAATTTGTCTTCAGGATGCATTCTCATGTGTTCTCAAAAACAGGCAGACAAANATTTGTGAATAAAATATAAACACACTCCTTATGTGTCCACTTTCAGGGTGAGGTACGCATAAAGGCAATATCATGTTTCCAGCATTTACAAGATTACTCTCCTGGTGTGAGTTTTCTGAAGGACTACATGTTAATTTATCTGCAGGAAGATGTCCCACAACACACTTGTAGTGTTTTTTTGCAGCGTGTGTTCTCATGTGTCTTCTTAAGGATGAGGAACAATTGAAGGTTTTCCCACACTGCTTACATGTATAACATTTCTCTCCAGCGTGCAGTCTCACATGTACTGGTAAAGATGATGGCTATTTGAAGACTTTCCCACATTCCTTACATTCAGAAGTTTGCTCTACAGAGTATGTTCTCATGTGTTGTTGCAAGAGTTTAGGCCAACTGAAGGCTTTCCCACATTGTGTGTATTCATAGAGTTTCTCTGTAGTGTGCCTCCTCATGTGTTTTTGTAAGGATATGTGGCAGTAGAAAGCTTTCTCACACACCTTACACTTGTACAATTTGTCTTCACGTTACACTCTCATGTGTTCTCAAAAGCAGGCAGACAAACTGAAGGCTTTCCCACACTGCTTACATTCATAGGGTTTCTCTCTAGTGTGTGTTCTCATATGCCTTTGTAAGGATATGGGCCAATTAAAAGTTTTCCCACATTGTGTGCATTCATAGGGTTTTTCTCCACTAAACACTCTCATATGTCCTCCAAAGGATGAGGGATGATTGAATGTTTTCCCACATTGGTTACATTCATATGGCTTCTCTTCACCATAAGTCCTTTCATGTCTCTGACAGGACTAGGGATAAATGAAGGTTTTCCCACACTGTTTTCATTCATAGTGTTTCTCTCCAGAGTGCATGTATCATGTGTCTTCAAAAAACTGAGGCATAACTGAAGGCTTCCCCACCTCCCTTACATTTATATGGCTTCTCTCTAGTACGACTTCTCACATGACTAGTAAGATTTGAAAAGTCAATGAAGGTGTAGTGGGTTGAGTTATGTCTGGTCAAAACTCATTAAATCTTGAACTGTGTCCCCAAGTTTTATGTATTAGAAACTTAGCCCCCACTGTGACTGTTAAGAGGGTGGGAAATCCTATTATGGTAATTGAAAGGTGGAGCCTTGAAGAGGTGATTGGATTGTGGGACCATACAGTAGAGAATGGATTAAAAATGGTGATCAGTGTTGCGGTTCTTGGGCTTTAAAAAAAGAGAGTCTATCTTTCTCTCTTTCTCTCTCTGCTCCCACCATCTTGCAATGTGAGACAATTGGGTCACTGTCACCACCACCAGATGGACTTTGGACTTCCCAGCCTCAAAAACCGTAAGCAATAAATGTTGTTTTTCTTTATAAATCACCTAGTTCCAGGTATTTTGTGATAAGCAAAACAAATGGACTAAAACAGAAGGCTTTCCCACATTACTTACATTCATAGGTTTTTCTCAGCAGTGTCAAATCTGTTTATGCCAATTGAGGGAAGACATATGAGGAAAGATTTTCCCACATAAGTTACAAGTTCTGTCCATTGTGGGTTCTAACATGCATTCTTAGGTGTGAATGACAACCATAGGCCTGCTCACATTCCTGGAGCTGATACTTTTGTCCAGTGTGAACTTTGATGTGACTCTTGAGGGATGAATGATGCATGAAGACTTCCATATGCACTGTATCCATACTGATTTATTACAATAGGAATTTTCTTATATGGATTAAGATTTGGAATCTGATTCAAGGCTTTGCCACATTGATCAATACTTTCACAGAGTCCACCATATAATTTCTAGTACAAATGAAAAGCATGTTATTAATCAATTGAGTAATAATTATTTATGATTATTAATAAGTATTGGGATTGCATTTTAGTAGGTTTTTCAGTGAAAGTGTAGGTTTTCTTCACTATCTGCATTGTTTGAAGGGGAATAAACTGAATGCTCTGCAAGAGCATTTGATCACTGCTATAATTAAAGGTGTTTCTAATATATGGGGTTTCTAGATAATTGTTTCCAACTGTTAGATTTATGTTGCCAACACTCAATGTGTAAATCACATTTAGAGAAATATTTTGTGTGAAAATACTGTGAATAAGTTTGGAGCTAGGCTTATATGAATTTTCTGTTCTCTACCTTTTTAAATTTCATAATATCATAAGGAGGATTCTCTCCTGGAATATTGCTTCCTCTTGAGAGTGACTCACTTCAGATTTCTCCCCTGCCTGTGCTGATCTTCAATGCTAAGGTCTTCCCAAATTTTTTCTAAAACAGAAACCCAGGAATTATTTCTGGTGAACTTTTCTACTTTAGGTTCCTTAGTTACTTTTTCTCCATAAATATCCTTCTGAGAAACTGACCCATTGGCCATAAATTGAGTTTCATCATCTGAAACAAAAAAGTGAACACATTTTATGAGAAAGAAGACACCTATTAGCCAAAAAAGACAAGAGGCACTTAACCATTTCAGGACTTCATCAAGTACAAGGGGTCAAAATGGCAAGCAATTTAATGAACACAATAAAATCCTCACTGAGCTGCAAAAACAAACTTCCGTGGGGCCACGAAACATATCCATAAGGATAGCACTAAGGGAGATTTCTCTGTAGGAAGAAAAATCTCCCTTTACTACATAGATTCTCATTCTTGCAGAAAAACAATGAGATTCTAGCTCCATGACAGCCGTGACCATGTCTGCCTTATTTAATAGTGTACTGTACTGCCTTTCCATATCCCAAGTCTTGGAACAGGCTTGATGTGTAAGAAATACTTGATCACCAATGACTAAGTGAAGAAATGATGCCATCCTTACCTACTGAGGCCAGGTTTTAAAAAGTTTTGAGCATCACATTTCTGTAGTGGTCCCTCTGAGCAGAACCCAGCAAATCTCACTCCTCCAGGGTAAAGTCCACAGCCACATCCTCAAAGACGACTGAGTACTGGAACATCCAACACATGTGCAGGAGAATGGCTGAGACTGGCAGCATGGGCACTGTACTCCAACAGCAAATAGTGCACACAAGATGCTGTGGCCTCCCAACCGCTGCCCTGTGGCACTTGTCAGACCTCCTCCTCTGCCTACACTTGCTTCCTCACAGATTTAACAGCACCACTGAC
>NW_007738951.1:25985-28621 GCF_000696425.1 Galeopterus variegatus
TTATTTAGTATAAGAAGACAATAAGAAAGTTTAGTAAAACTCTAATGAAAAGCCAATAAGCAAAGTCTCCGTTTTAACAACATAATTAGCCTTGTCAAACCAAGGATCCAAAAAATTCGTTTAAGACTCAGAGTTGTTTCTCTCTGTGGAAATCTTTAGTAAAAGGCAAAAGACTGACACAATCTGAAGAGAAACCAGAGTATCTAGTGTTACTTTCTTACACTCCCTGTAGGTTAGGAACAGAAACTCTCTTATTCTGCTTATCTTCTTCTGCTCCTAGCACTAGATTTATGTCAACACATATTTGCTGAATCTAAGTGAATGGAAAACATAAAGGTTATGATTAAAACCGAAATTTTTCCTTTACTCTGCCCCCAAATGAGGAACATATCGAGTTTTGGCAGGTGGTGAGAATAGGAAATTATTATAAAAATAACAACCAACTAAATTAAAATATAATAGGAAATGATCAATTGCCTTAATGAAATCTCTATCTGAATGTGCCAGTAATTCTGTGAGATTAAAAATATCTAAGACGAGTTCTAATGAATATAAATGAAATATCACCCATTAAATTAGTCATGGAGGAGTAGTGTATTGACATTTGGCCTTCATATAGCAAAAAGAATGTGAACAGCCAAGACAAATCCACTATTAAGTAAACCAAAAGTCGTTGTGGACAGATGGTATTGAAGGCAAAGCTGAAGGAATCCGTGACTGGCTTCGTGTGGTTACAAACACAGTCCCTACGTTACCAGTGACGCACAAGAGGAGGCTGAACTTGCAGGGTATGTGAGTCTAGGGAAGGGCAAGAGGAATTTGTAAANTTAGGCCATCTACCAGCATAAAGAGTTATCCCATGAAAGTCACACTGTTGATGACTTGTAGCTGACTCATCCACACAAGCAGTTCTCGAAAAAATGTTAATTGCTGTGAAGGGGTACTTCATGGCTTGGATGAAACATCCTGTTCTTAAGTAATTCATGTAAGTTCTTAACATTGGTGATGTACCAATTAATGTATAGCTTGATAACTCTGAGTAAGCCACCAAGTTACCTTTAAGATTAGCCAAAACATTGTCTTACATGTGGACACTCACCTGAATGCAAACATTTTTGCTTATGATTTAAGGAATTGAAAGATGTTTCCAGATAGTCTCTGCCTTGAGTTGAGTCTCATAATCTCAGTGTCATCATCCTGTTCTTAAGATAAGGACAAAATGTGGCTAGGGTGCTGGCCAGTTAGCTCAGTTGGTTAGAGTGTGATGTTATAACATCAAGGTTGAGTATTCAGATTGCTCTACTGGCAAGCCACCAAGAAAAAAAATGTGGCTAGAGCCAGAACATACAGATTAATGTATAATTTGTGACTGAAAGCAGTTACACAGTTGTTTCAAACAGCTGAAGCATAAAGCTTTTGCCTAAAATTTCACATAGACATTTAAACTTTCTGGTGTAACTTGTAACCAATGAGTGAAACTTCTGTATTTGGCCCAGCAATGAGAATGGAATAACTTCACTCTACAGTGATTCCTCCCTCCAAACCCCAACTCTCACTGTAACCTCACCTATAAAATCTTCCAGCTTGTGATAGGTTTCAGAGCACTTCCCAACTTTGTTGGTCTTTACTTCCCATATCAATCCTCATATTTGGCTCTCATTAAACCTTCATAAAATTACTTCTGCTTCAATAGACTTTATTTTAGTCCACACTGTAAACATCCACAACCACCTCCCCTAGAACCTTGTCAGGGCATGGCTAGAATTTATACCCACTCTTCAGAGAGAGACCTCAGGACCAAATTACTGCAAAATACAACAATCTCTGATAAACAACTGCAACAGCCACCAACAAAACACTAGAGAGAATTCGAGGGCAGAGATTTTGCTAATTCTCAGTAGGGACTGATGATTGCACTTGTCCCACCTGGGGGACAGAGAAACCAGGAAAGTGTGGGTTGCACACTCTTGTTTGGTGCTGGCATGAGAGATCACACAACTCGAGAAGCACTGACTGATGTCTGGGGGTTTGAGTAGTCAGTCTCAACCCACCCAATCCTCTTACTGGGCTCTTGACTCCTCCACAGGAAAGAATTCAAGAGTGGAGTCACAAGACAAAGTGAGAACAGGTTTAAAGTAACAAAGAAGAGATACAGATTTGACAAAGAGAGAGACAGAGACAGAGACAGAGANATATTTGAGAATATTCTCTGCTCCCTAGCTCCTGTAGTGGAAGGTCATTCAGCTACCAGGGTTACATAGGCCCTCTCTACTGACCATGCCCAGCACTGGATTTGCATAAGCCAGCCCTTTGTAGTCTCATTTTCCCCATGTCGGTGCTGAATATAGGTCTAACTGGCAACATTAGATTTCCTCTAGGGAAGGGCCTAGAGGAGGGTCCTGAAGAGTGGCTGGAAACTCAGATGCATGTCTGGAAACCTGAACCCAGGGAAACTGAGCACATCCTGTCTCACGATGTGGTTGGTGTTTTCTACAAGACATTTTGTACTTCTGGAGATGAGTGTAGAGGATTGAGGAGCCAGGCCAAGGTTTCCTAAAGGTCAGAGTAAAATTGTCCTGAATCTCAAAAGATCTTGGAAGATTATGTTTCACCAGAGGGACAGGGCTGCTGACTGG
>NW_007738951.1:30064-35312 GCF_000696425.1 Galeopterus variegatus
GCTATGGCTTCAAAAGGGCCTTTTCCTCCTTCTCTTGATAATCCTATTCTTTTGTGTTAATTTTCTTAGTACCGTTGAATTTTCCTTCTGAAAATGCTCTCTGCTTCTCTACTACTTGGCCAGGCTGCAAATTTTCCAAATCTTTATATTCCTTCCCTTTTAAATTCTGGCTTTATGTCATTCCTTTGAAGTCACAACTTAGAGTAGGCTGTCACGAGTAGCCATGCAGCTTCCTTAATGCTTTGCTGCTTAGAAATTTCTTCCACCAACTACTCTCATTCACAGCTCATAAGTTCCAACTTCCACAAAGTCCTAGGGCATGGACACAAAGCAGGCAAGTTCTTTGCCATTCACAGGAAGGGTGATCTTTGCCCCAGCTTCCAATAAACTCCTTATTTCTATCTGAGACCTCCTTTAAATGGTCTTCACAGGCCATATTTCCATAAGCATTCTGCTCACCACCATTTAGCTGGTCTCTAAGACATTCCAAACTTCCCCTCATCTTTTTGTCTTCTTCTGAGTCCTCCAAACTCTCCTCAACACCCAGTTCTAAATCTGTTTCATTTTCAAGTGTCTGTTGTAAGCAACACCCAACTTCTGGTACCAATTTTCTGTTTTAGTCCATTTTGTGTGACTATAACAGAATACTTGGCACTAACAGCCTCCATGGCCAGGCTTACTATTCAGGCCTCCCTGCCACTAATGGCACTTTTCTGCTAAGTGCCTGCCTCATGTGCTTCATTGGCCTGACCTGGCACCAAGGTGACACCAGGGATACCTGGCCCTCAGGCTTCCCTGGCCTAGCCTGGCGTGAAGAACCCCACTGGCCTTGCCTGCCCCTAGGAATCCCTGGCCTGGTCTGCTCTTAGGGACCCCTTAGTGTGGTCTGGACTGCTCCTAGGGCCCCTCTGGCCTAGCATGGCCAGCCACAAGGGATCCCCTGGCCAGGCAGACCTACCTAAGTTTCCCCTTACCTGTCCTGTCCTGCTCCTAAGGAAGCCCTGGACCTCCCTGGCCTGCCCCTAGGGCTGCCCTGGCCTGGCCTGTCCTGTCCCTAGGACCCTGCTGTCCTGGATCAGAGCCAATGAGTCCCCTGACCTACCTTGGACTGTCCCCAGGGCCTTGCTAGCCTTGCCTGGCAGTATGGGCCACATCTGTCCTGGTCTTGTCTGCCACTAGGGGCACCTCTGTCTGGGATTCCCTTCCACTAAGGATATCCATGACCTGGCCTGTCCCTGTGGTACCTCTGCCTTCACCTGCCACTAAGGGCTGCCCTGGCCAGGCATGCTACCATAGCCCTCCTACCGCTAAGTGCCAGCCTGGTCTGTCCTGCCCAAGGAACCCCCTGTTTTTTCTGCCATAGGGTCCCATTCATGGGTCTGCAACTAGTAGACCACTGCCATAAGGGCCACCCTGCCTCTAAGGGCACCCCTGTCCCTGTGTGCCCCCCTTGACTGGCTTGTCCCTGGGCCACCTTGGCCTATCTTGGTGTTGAGAGCCCCCCTTGCTGGCCTCTAGGTGATCACCTGGCCTGGCTTGCACTGCCACTAAGGGCCTTCTTTGAATGGCCAGGCCCACAGCACCCTTGGCCTGCTTAGTGCAGTTGCCTCCACGGCCAGGCTTTCAAGTCCTGTAAGAGACCCACCAGGACTGGCCAGGCCTGCCCTGGGGGTCTCTTAGAGGCAGGCCAGGCCAGGGCAGCCCTGAGGCAGGCCCAGCTTGTCAGTCTCTTCTGCACACCTGGTCAGGCCCATCCATAGTGGCAGTAGGGCCCTAAACAGCAGCCCTTACCAGGGAACCATTGGTAGCAGGCCAGGAAACTGTTAGTGGCAGGACAGGCCAGGTCAGGTCAGGGGTCTCTTAGAGGCAGACCAGGCTGAGGGTGCCCTAGGGGGCCCAATGGGAGATCAGGCCAGGGTTGTTGTTAGTGGCAGGGCAGGCCAGGGTTGTCATTAGTGGAAGGGCAGGCCAGGAGGGACCTAGGTGGGCTAACAGAGAAAAGGAAGGAAGGAAGGAAAGAGGGAAGGAGAGAGAGAGAGAGAGAAAGAGAGAGAGAGAGAGAGAGAGAGAGAGAGAGAGACACCCAAAATAAAGAAAGAATGAAAGAAAAAGAAAGAAAGGAGGAAAGAAAGAGAGAAGAAAGGAAGGAAGAAAAGAAGGAAGAAAGGAAAGAAATTAGGAATGAAGGAAAGACAGAAGGAAGGAAAGAAAGAAAAAGAAAGAAAGAGAGAAGAAAGGAAGGAAGAAAAGAAGGAAGAAAGGAAAGAAATTAGGAATGAAGGAAAGACAGAAGGAAGGAAAGAAAGAAAAGGAAGAAAGGAAAGGATAGAGGAAAAGAAGGCAGGAATGGCAGGAAGGGAGGGATGGCAGGTAGGCAAGGCAGGAAAGGAAGGAAGGGAGAGAAGACAGGAAGGGAGATGGAAAGGAAGGCAGGGGAGAAGGGAGGAAAGGGAGAGAAGGAAATAAAGGAAGGAAAGAAGGAAGTAAGGTAGGAAGGAAGGAAGAGCTCCCTTAGGGCCCCCTTGCTCTGGCCTGGTCTGCCTCTAAGAGAGCCCCTGTCCTCACCTGCCCTGCTACTAAGGGCACCTCTGGTATTTTCTGGCCTGCCACTAAGGGCTGACCTGTCCAGGCCTTTCTCTAATGGCTCCACTGACACTAAGTGTGGGCATGGCCAGGTTTGCACTAGAGATCCACTTCCTCAGAGTTGCCCTGGTATGGCACTAAGGGCCCCCTGGCCTAGCATACATGGTGCTAAGTGGCTCCATTGTCAGGACTACTTTCAGAGCCCCCTGCCACTAAGGGCCCCATTCTGCTACGGGCCTCCCATGCCTGCCCCAAGTGCTTCCTTGGCCCAGTCTGGCCTCCCTGGGGCCCCCTTGGCCTGGATGTCCTGCCCTAAGTGATTCCTTGGCCTGGACTAACACTAGGGGGCTGACATGGCTGGCCTGCCCTTTCTCTAGGGACCCCCTAGACTGTCCTGGACTGCTCCTAGTGCCCCTGTGCTAGCCTGGCCTGCAACTAGGGCTCCCCTGGTTAGGCAGGCCTACCCCAAGTACCCCCTTGCCTTCCCTGCTCCTAAGGCACCCCTGGCCCTGCCTGACCTGCCTCTAGGGCCCCCCTAGCTTGGCCTGAACTGTCCCTCATATCCTGAAGGCCTGGCCTGGCACTATGGGTCTGCCTGGCCCAGAGCCAAGGAATCCCCTGGTCTGTCCTAGCCGGTCCCCAGGGCCCTGCTGGCTTGTCCTGGCCTGGCAGTATGGACCACCTCTGTCCTAGCCTGGTACTAAGGGACCCCCTGCCTGGACTTGCCTTCCACTAAGTGCCCTCATGGCCTAGCCTGATCCTAGGGCCCCCTGGCCTGGTCTTCCCAAGGGACCAATTGTACCATCTTCCCCTATGGGCCCCTGAGGCTGTACTACTGGTAAGGGCACCCTGCTGCTTTTTCTTCTTTTTGTTTTTTCTTTTTACTTCTGTTTTTCTTGTTTTCTTATTTTTTTATTTCTGGTTTTTCTTTTATGGTTTTTTCTTTTTTCTTGTTTGTTTTTTCTCTCTGTTTTTTTTACTATTTTTCTTTGGTATATTTTTTCTGGGTTTTTTGTTCTTGTTGCTTTTGTTTTTTGGGTTTTTTTGCCTTATGTTTTTGTTTTCCACCTTTTTTTCATTCTCTTTTTTTGGTTCTCTTTTTTTATTGGGGTTCTCTTTTGGGGGGTGCTACTTTTTTGAGGTGTTCTTTTGGGGGCTTTCTTCTTGTGAGGGCTTTGTTTTTCTGGGAGTTTTCTTCTTGGGGAATTTTTGGTTTTCTTCCTTGTTTACATTTTCTTCTTTTTGTTGGGGTTTCCTTCTTTTAGGGAGTTTCCTTTTCATTGGCATTTTCTTTCTGTTGGAGTTTTCTTTTGGGGGGTTTTCTTTTTGTTGGGGTTTCCTTCTTTTAGGGAGTTTCCTTTTCATTGGCATTTTCTTTCTGTTGGAGTTTTCTTTTGGGGGGTTTTCTTTTTGTTGGGGTTATCTTCTTTGGGGGGATTTTTCTACTTTTTCTTGTGTTTTCTTCTTTTTGGGGTGTTTTGTTTTGGTAGGGTCCTTTTTGTTGAGGTTTTCCTATTAGGGGGGATTTTTCTTCCTTCTCTTATGTTTCTCTTTGTTGGGGTTTTCTTCTTTTTGGGGGTTCTTCTCTTTGTTGGGATTTTCCTTTTCTGAGTGTTTTCTACTTCCTTGGGGTGTTTTCTTCCTATTTTGTGTATTTTCTTTTTTTTTACTGACCGGTAACGGGATCGCAACCCTCGGTGTCACGCCCATACCGGGGACTGGCAATGGGATCGCAACCCATGGTGTTGCGCCCGCACTGCGCTCAGCCAGTGAGCGGGAACCGGTCTCCACATGTGATCCGAACCCTCGGCGGGAGCGCCACCGCACTCCCAAGCAGCACACTCTCCAGTGCACCACCGGGCCGGCCCGTATTTTGTTTATTTTCTTCTGCTTGGAGTTTTCCTCCTTTTTGGTTGTTTTCTTCTTCTTTTGGGTGTTTTCTTCCTTTTATGGGTGTGTTCTTCTTGTGGGCATTTGAACCTTTTGGGTGTTTTCTCCATTGTGGTGTTTTCTCCTCCTTCTTGGTGTTTTCCTCTCCTCCTCCTTCTTCTTCTTCTTTTTTTTTTTTTTTTCTTTTCTGGCCCAACTTCTCAGCCAGCTCCATCGTCCCATGACATGAGATAATAATAAGACATAAGATAATGTCTAAAGTAAAAAATTTAAGATAGAGCAGTTCAAACCTATCAGAAATGTAGGAGTAACTGGCAGAACCAACAATACAATATCTGAAAGCAGCTGTTTTGAGAGTAAGAGGAAAAGGGGAGAAGAAGAATTGGGGCAGGGAACTGTTGTTTTTCAGGTTAAGTATTATACTATTAGATTTGTCAAACAATATACATGTTTTACTTATGCGAATGACTTTTTTTTTTAGATTCCACATATAAGTGAAATTATGTGGCTTTCTGTGTCTGACTTACTTCACCTAACATGATGGTTTCCTGTTCCATCCATGTTGCTGCAAATGATAGGATATAATTTCTTTTAATAGCTGAATAGTATTCTATTGTGTATATGTACCACAGTTTTTAAAATCCATTTGTCTGTCGATGGGCACTTAGGCTGATTCCATCTCTTGGCTATTATGAGTAGCATTGCAGTGAACATAGGAGTGCAGGTGTCCGTTATATACATTGATTGCATTTCCTTTGGGTATATACCTAGCAGT
>NW_007738951.1:36823-37441 GCF_000696425.1 Galeopterus variegatus
TGGCTTTGATTATGTTGAGATACTTTCCATCTATACCTAATTTTTAAAGGGTCTTTGTCATAAATGTGTGTTGGATCTTATCAAATGCTTTTTTGGCATCAATAGAGATGATCATATGGTCCTTGTGTTTGATTTTGTTCATATGGTGGATCACATTTATTGATTTGCGTATGTTGAACCAACCTTGCTTCCCTGGGATGAATCCCACTTGATCGTGGTGAATGATCTTACATATGTGCTGTTGTATTCTGTTTGCTAATATTTTATTGAGGATTTTTGCATCTATATTCATCAAAATAAAATTTAAAAATAAATAAATAAAAGCAAATGTGAACCTATCTGCATAAGCAGTTGGTAAATGACCACAAAGAAACGAATTATTTCAAGAGACTTTATTTTATCTGATGATGGCAATTCATTTTCTTTGGCATGAAGAATCAATCACACAGTGATAATACAAACTGCATTATGCACAACTAGTAACAGGTGGCCAAAAAAATCTATCGCAATTCAAATGCAACAATCTGTCCCAACAGCATACAGTTCATATCCTGTATTTTTTATTCAGGCTAATACAATTGTCTAGTCAATTTCTCCTGTTCTCTATGGGATATCAGT
>NW_007738951.1:39421-39854 GCF_000696425.1 Galeopterus variegatus
AATCGCTGTTCCCGGAGGCGGGGACACTCTTACAGAGCGAAGTCAGGATAACAGCAGACACGGGACTCGAACAGCCGTCCTCATAGCCCAGCACATGCGCACTTGCTGCCACACGGCCACGTCAGTAGGAGCTCCCCTTGGCAGCCTTTACACATGCGCAGGTGACCGCCGACCCTGCCAATCGCAAGCTTGGAGGGCCGCACGTGACTCTTGCCTTCACGGCGGGATTGGCCGCCGGGCAGCTTTAAGCATGCGCACTAGGTGCCGGGCAGGGACCCCGGACGTTCCTGGCGAACCCAGAAGCGTTACTCGCCTCCGCGCAGACCAGCGAGAGAGCGGTGCGCAAGCGCACAATGCCCCGCCCCTAGCGAGGTTTGGTCCAATCAGCCGTTGAGGCGCCGCAGGCTCCGCCCTTGCGGCTGAGAGGAAATAG
>NW_007738952.1:0-28118 GCF_000696425.1 Galeopterus variegatus
TCTATGGCTAAGAAGTACAAAGTCCATCTGCTGGTGGCAACAGTGACCCAGGGGTCTCACATTGTGAGATGATGGAAACAGAGAGAGAGAGACTCACATGTGTTCTTCTTTTAAAGCCCTCAGAACACCACCCTGGACCACCACTTTGAATCCATTCACTCATGTCCTTTTCACATGCAAATACATTCATTTCATCCCCACAGTCTTAACTTGTTTCAACTCAAGATTCCAAAGTTCAAAGTCCCATCTGTAAAATCAATACAAGTTATCTACTTCCATGATACAGTGGTGGGACAAACATAGGGTACATATTCCCATTCCAAAAGGGAGAAATAGGACAAAAGAAAGAGGTATCAGGTCCTAAGCAAGTCTGAAATCTAGCTGGGCAGGGATTAAATCTCAAAGGTGGTGAATCATGTACCTTGAGTCCATGTTGCATGTCCTCTGAATGCTGGTGTGGGGGTTGGGTCCCCAAGTCCTTGGGCAGCTCTGCTCCTATGGCTTTCCTGGTTGCAGGCCACACTTCACCTCTCCCAGGCTATCATTCTACTCTGTAGATCCACAGGCCCGGGGTCTCCATGGCAGTCCTGCTCTCATGGCTCCCCTAGACATGGTGCTGATGGGGTTTCTCTGCTGCAACTCCGACCCCACATTTCCACTTGGTATTGCTCTAGTGAAGACTGTCTGCAGTGACTCTGCCCCTGTGACAGATCTCTTCCTGAGCCCCCAGACTTTTCCATACATCCTTTGAAATCTGAGTGGAGGCTCCCAAGCTTTCCGAGCTCTGGCATTCTATGAGCCTGAAGACCTAATACCGCATGGACCATGACAAGGCTTCTGGCTTGTGTTTTCCAAAGCTGCAGGTCCAGCCACAACTGGGGCCAATTTAGCCACAGCTGGAGCAGCCAAAGCAGCCAGGGTACTGGTGCTAGAAGCAGTTTCCCAAAGTGGCCCTGAGCAGTGAGCCTGTGAAGGGCTCCTTTAGCCAGTTCCTGAAGACCATCTTGTCTCCCTAGATCTTTGGGCCTGAAATGGAAGAGTTGGTCCCAGAAGCTTCTGCAATGCCTGGAGGGCCTTTTTCTCCTTCTCTAGATAATCCTGTTCTTTTGTGTTAATCTTCTTAGTACCATTGAATTTTCCTTCTGAAAATGCTCTCTGCTTCTCTACCACATAGCCAGGCTACAATTTTCCAAATCTATACACTCTGCTTCCCTTTTAAATTCTGGCTTTATTTTCTACTGCAGTGCACTTGTGACTTCCATGTTCCAATTGGTCTGGATGGAGAGAAGCAATTGGCAGCCACCTGATGCAGCTGGAGACCCACAGCACAGGGAAGGGGACACAGGGCTCTGGCTCACAGGGTGCTTCCTAGGTACCATTTCATGTGAGGTCTCCACCACCCCATTTTACAGGTGGGGAAATAAATGCCCAAGGGTTGAGGGTGGAGGGCAGGTTGGCAGGGCAGGTGGCACACCAGCCTGATGAAGCCAGTCTACAGCTTAGCCAGATGCTCCTCGAGCTCATGGGCCTGGGACAGAATGCAGCTGGTGGTGGCGTGGTGGTACTGCATGCGCTCCAGCACTTGTCTGTGCTGTTTGCTTCAGAGCCCAGCAGCCCATCCCAGCTCCAGAAGCTGCTTCTCCTGCTCCTGCTTCAGGTGGCTCAGACCTTTGTTGTCCTTTACCTGATCCTGGAGCTAACCTGCCAGGCTCTCCAGCTGCTTCTGCAGCTGCTCAACCTCCACCTGCAGCCACCGTTCTTCCTCGCTGGGCCCTGCTGGGAGCTCCAGTGATGGAGGCTCAGCTGGGAAAGGAATTGGATGATACAGGCCTCTGGAATTGCACAAAGTCCTCTTCTTGACCCACAGCTCCTAATTCACGCTCCTCACTCCAGACCATGGCTTCCTGGCTAATCATTCCTCATGCCCAGATGATGGTCAATTCAAATAGAATTCTTCACATTCTTCTGCTCAAGATAACTGTGGGTGGCTGACAATAGGCACTCCACCCCTTTGCAGATGGGGACACTGAGGCTCAGATGAGCAGACTTGCCGTCTGCTGGCACACACCTCTATCTCTTCCCCCCGTGTGCTCCCAGGCCACCCTAGCCCTAGCTTACCTGTCCACTTGCTTCAAGCAGGTCTCAGGCTCCTGGACCTGACTCAGGCCATGCTCCTCCCTCAAAACGTGCACCTGCCCAGAGCACAGGGGCGTGAGTCATGGAGGGAGCAGCTGCAGAACCGATAGGCTGCCACCTTCCTCTCAACCCCACCCCCATAAAACCAAAACCCTGTGCTGCAGCCACTCACTTCTTGTGGCAGGAGCTTGGATGTCTTGAGCTTTCTCATCTGGAGCTGCAAGGCTGCCTTCTCCATCACAAGGACCTGAAGCTTCCCCTTCAGTTGGGACTGATGACACTTGAGATCCTCATAGTTGTTTCTATGGCCAGAGGTGGTGAAGAATGGAAAGAACAAGGAACAGAAAGGACCACTTTGGTGATTAATGCACTGACTATGACACACAACCAGAGGACCATGGCATCGGAAGGGGACACCAGGAACCAAGAGTCACAGGTGCCGGTCCAGAGAGTGGACATGAATTGCCTGAGGCCACACACATCAATGGCACAGCTGGGGCCAGAGCTTGGCTCTGCACATGTCCAAATCTGTGCATCCACCTCATCATGCTCACCTATACCCCTCCCACCTCCCACCACATCACCCACACTGGGACCCCCCAGACCTGCCATCTACCTTCCCCCTCCTACCTTTGTACTCCAACTGCAGGTGGAGAGCATCTCTTTTATCAAGTCGTGGTAGGACTACAAATACAGAAAGGTGAAGTGAGGATTCAGCAGGGAGAAGATGTAGTTGGGGCACCCTAACACCAACACCTACAGTAACCATTCAGCAGTAACCTTTCCTCCCCCTGAATCACACTTGACATCTTTCTCAAGGCATTTATAAGCCCATGTTCTCAGTTGATTTTACTAAGAACTCAATAAGCATGGAAGAGAAAGGGAAAGAGATCTGATTTACAGCTGGCTGACAGAGCCCCAGGGAGATCAGGTCATGTTGCCATCATTATGACTGTCATCACCATCGTTTGGCTCTGTATTGAGTGCATCACCAGGCACCATGCTAACAATACATTGAATCCTCACAACCACCATAGGAGGGAGTTACTAGTATTATCTCCATTTTGTAGATGAAATACAAAGTATTAGCAGTTAAGTGCTAAGATCACTTCCAGGTGTGATGTGAACATCCAGGTCTGTCTAATTCTCTAAGCCCATTTTTTCCCCTGAGAGTGGAGGTGCAAGCATGAGTGCAGGCAGCTGGGCTCACCCTGTCAGCCTCATTCTGCCACACAGAGACAGCAGTCAGGTTCCACAGCAGCTCTTTTATCTGCTGCTCACATGAGCACGGGCAGCTCGCCAGATGTTCACACTCCCCTAGAATGACAAAAGTCAAGATGGAGCCCAAAGGACTCCCCTGAAGGCCTGCCAAGGCACAGGTTGAGGGAGGAAGGGTGCCCAGATTCACACCTGCTTTCTGCCAGACCACATGGTGAGTGTCGGCCAGGGCTCTCTGTAACTGTGCCTTTTCGGACATTAAGACATCACTGGTCTGAATCTGAGCCTTTGGGAGAAAAGCCAAACAGGTGCTGAGAGAGGGGGAAAGGAAGGTTCTCTATGGGACGTGAGGGATGCCATACAGTCCACTCATCTGCAGTTGTTCCTGCAGGGAACTTGCCTGCTGAGCTCTCCTACTATAGGAAGAGGAAAGAACATCTCTTACTGGGGAGACAGAGATGCAACTGCAAGGGACAGGCCCCAGGAATGCCATCAATGGCCCAGGACAGGCCCACCAGTGAGACCAGATTCTCAGGGACCTTGTGGGGCTAAGGGTGGGGTGCAGGGGGCGAGCCTTGTCCAGGTTGGGAGTGGGCAAGATAAGCCTGTGGCATCTCCATCTGAGTCTTTCCCCAAACCCATCAGTCATGGAATGAGCAAACAAAGAAATCATATTCCTCTCTCCAGTTGATCCAGAGTTTCCTGGTGCCATTTTTTCTGTGTGGAAAGTCATGGGAAAGTGACTGAGGTTGTCCCTCTCAGCTCCATTCTCCAGACCAGAGTGGTGGGCAGGGGACAGGAATGGATTTTCAAGGAAAAGCTCTCAGACCCTATGGGATCACAAATTGAAAAACTCTCCTCAAACTCCAAAGGAAAGAAAATTTGGGTCTTTGTTGGGTTTTGCTCACAACTACAGAGCTGAATGTCTACATGTGGATCAACCACAGAAACATCTAGAAATGGAGGCTGAGAAAGGGAAGATTACCCTTCTTCCAGGTTGTGACTCACAAGGGTGCATGTGTCCACCACGAACCACACACTAAGGGACAGGGACTATTCTTAATAGCAGGGATCCAGGAATGAAAAGGACAGGCAAGCTCCCTGTCTCCCTGATGTTTCAAGTGTGCCTGGAAATGTTTCAGTCTTAAAACTGAAAGGGATCTTTGATACCCTGTAATTCTATCTCAGGACATTCAAGTCCAGGCAGGAGAGGTGGCTTATCCAAAACCAAAGACACAGTAAAGCAGGAACTAAGTCAGGGGTGGGAACACAGGGCTTCTGACAACAGTCTAGTGTTTCTAGCAGGGGGACAGCCCAGGACATGTGTGGTGAGGATTCAAGCAGGGTGTCCAGAGAAGAGAGAGTGGGCAGACAGGGCAGCAACAGGGGGCCGGCCCGGTGGCGCACTGCTACAGTGCACTGCTTGGGAGCGCGGCGGCACTCCCACCGAGGGTTCGGATCCCACATACAGACCGGTTCCCGGTCACTGGCTGAGCGAGGGGCGGGCGCAGCACCAAGGGTTGCGATCCCGTTGCCGGTCCCGGTCCGGTACAGGCGCGACACTGAGGGTTGCGGTCCATTGCCGGACACGAAAAAAAGACAAAAAGGAAAAAAAAAAAAAGAAAGAAAGAACCATGCTGCATGGTCTGAGGTCCCCCCCACTGAGACCTAGGCCCCCAGCACCCCATTCTCCCTTGGCCCCAAGGGCCTCCAGCCCCCTTCTTTAGAGCCCCAAGGGGAAATTTGAGCGCAGGATTGGCAGCGTGGAATCAGGGGACCCCACCGGACTCTTACCAATTCCTGGATCATGCTCCTTCAATGTTTGTTTTCTACGTAGCTGGAGTACCAGGCTTCTGCCAGATCTAGGCACTAGCTCTGAGGCACATGCAGAGAGCAGGAGTTGGAGGAGGGTTGGGGAGAGGTAGAGAGAGCAATCATTAGGGGTGGGGGGTGGAGGCCATCTCAGCTGGCAGCGGGGCACCCAGCTCCTGCCATGGGAGGTGGTCAGGAGGCTGGCCTGTAGGGCACTTACCTCCAGCTCCTTCACATAAAGTGATGTCACAAAGGCCTCCCCAGTGATGTATGATGTGGGCTAGAAGAGATGAGAGCACACATGGAGATGCTCTGTTCCCCTCAATGGCTAAGCCCTCTGATGTCCTTTCTTCCCTATCAACTGGCAAAAGTCTCTTTCCTGCCTAACCTGGACCAGGCCCTCCTCCTGTAGCCCCTTTGTGCCCACTTCTCAAGGTCTCCCTCCCTTATCATCCCTCCCTTCCTGAGTAGCTCTCACCCTGTAGTGTTTTATTTGTTTGTTTGTTTGTTTGGTGGTGGCCAGTACAGGGATTGAGCCCTGGACCTTAGTGTTATCAACATCATCCTGTGCTTCCTGCAGCAGGATCCAATGAGACAACCAAGCTCATGGTCCATCTTTGTGTGTACAGCGTCAAGAGACAAGACTCAGAGAAGGGTCCTAAATCATATCCTTAGCAGAGGGAGAGGTAGGATTCAAACCCAGACTTCTTAACCAGTCCCTGACACTTCTTCCACGATCGTTACCATTACCCGCTACTGCCCCTTGAGCCCCCTGTTCCCAGCAGCCTGACCAGCTGAGACTCACCTGCTTAGGCAACTGGCAACTCCCAGAAGTGGTTGAATCAGGGCTACTGACAGTTTTCATTTTGTTCTTTGCTCCTGGAGGACCACCAGGGCTGTTTCTCTGTTGGTAATCTCTTAACCATGAAAAGGAAACGCAGTAATATTCAGGAGAACTATAACCCCTATACTTGCATCCTACTTTACAGTTTTTACAAAATATTCTTACTTATACCACCTGATTTAATGCCACCAGCAGCCCTATAAGATGTTGTAATGATCACTAAATGGCTGAAGAAATGGATTGATAACATGACTTTAAAAAGGCAATAATGGAATTTAAGTTCATTCTTCTGGGGCTTTGTCATGAATCAGCAGCTGCCAGGTGGCAAAATACAAATCAGACATTGGGGTCCTCTCTCACAGAGCTATGAGAACTGCACACCAGTACTTCTCAGATGTTTACATCAATGTATTCTAATAGCAGAAATCAGTGAGGGCACACCCCTGGGCATCTGGGAACCTAACAAAAAGAGGACAACACAAGCATCCTTTCAGAGAGAAGTCCATTATGATCTCGCAAATTTAGGTGAATGTCACCCCTAAGTACATTAATAAGTTTTATCTCAAAAGAATCAAGCAGGGCCAGCCTGTGGCTCACTTGGTGAGTGTGGTGCTGATAACACCAAGGCTGTGGGTTCGGATCCCTATATATGGATGGCCGGTTAGCTCACTTGGGAGAGCGTGGTGCTGACAACACCGAGTCAAGGGTTAAGATCCCCTTACCGGTCATCTTTAAAAAAAAAAAAAAAAAAAAAAAAGAATCAAGCAAATCTGATGCTTCAGAAAGATGTCCCCTATGAATCCTGTGGCACCACAGATTGAAATGATGTCGGCAAGATTCAAGCTGTGATGCTCAGTTGCCCAGGATTTGTTCCACAGAAGACAAGCACATCTCCCTCCAGAGAGCACTGACTGAAAGGTGCTCTGGTCCCAGAATCCTGGGGAATTCTAATGTGAGATACAGACTCAGAAATAAATTGTAAAGTGTCTCTAGAGAGTAGAAACTTGGGAGAAAACCAAACCAAACCCATTCTCCCAATTGTTGCTCAGAGATATTGTCTACATGTTGAGGCCACTGGTGAAGTGTACTCTTTTTCAGGTTGTCAATGTCTAAGTGAAGATAGTGAGGGAACCAGAAACCTCTCTCAGTCCTGGGTCCCCTGGTCCTGAGTGTCCTTCCAAATGGAAATTTGTGCCGTGACTAGAGAAACCAGAAAGAGGGTGAAAACACTTAAGGGACTGGGTCATCAGGTCAAAGGCCAGGCTATAGGCAGTAATGTTGGGGTGTCTGGTGGGGGCGGGGGCTGCGCTGCTGAGGGGGCAGGGATGGCTGAGAAGACTTTGGTGAGGGGAGTCAATAGGCGCAGAGGGGCAATCCCCATTTGCCTCAGAAGTGACACTGAGTCCTGCCCCATCCCACCATCAGAGGGGCCTCAGGCTGGCTCTGGGGCCTGTGACCCAACATGCTATACCTTTCTCTTGGCCACAGCCAATTTCCTCTGTTGGGTTTCCTCTGACATCTTGGGGCAGAGAAAAGGAAAGAAGGGTCATATCACCATCTTCCAAGCACTACAAAATTGCTTCCTCCAGCTAAGGGCACAGATGTACAAAAGAGCCAGAGCCTGTGGGAGTAGGTGGTGCCAAGCAACACTGAAGTGGGTGTGGCCTCACTGCTCACATCCCATTGGTGGATGAGAAAGATGAAATTAATGGGGGCATGGCCAGGACACAGGGAAGGGTGGGGCCATGATGAAAGCTGTGATTGCTGGCCCCACCCACCAGATGCTCTACACAATGGCTAGGAAAAAGCCAGATAAACTATAAAAATCCTAGTTTTGAAGGCATAACAGAGTTGCGGAAACAATAATTAGATGAACTTGAATTTCATAAAGAGAATTCTAGGGCAGGGTTTTTGGTAATTCTCAGTAGGGACTGATAGCACACTTGGCCCACGTGGGGGACAGAGAAACCAGGGAAGTATTAGTTGGTCTCTCATGGCTGGTGCTGGGGTCAGAGATCACACAACTCAAAAAGCACTGACTGATGTCTGGGGGGGGGGGTCCCAGTAGTCACTCTCAAACCAGGTTCTTGACTCTGCCATGGGAAAGAATTCAAGAGTGGCGTTATAGGACAAAGTGAGAACAGGTTTAATGTAACAAAGAAGAGATACAGATTTGACAGAGAGAGAGGAGAGAGACCTAGCTCCAGAGACTAGGCAGGGCCCACACCAAGTTTAAAACAAAAGGAAGCAATACACACTTAAAGTTCAGTACCGAGTACAGGCTGGCTCAAGAGAATGATCCCTTCTGCTGGATTCTGGCTTTTATAGTTTCACTGTCAAATGAATATTCAATAAAAAGTGTGGATCCCAGTTGTGTAACATGGTCTTCCACATGCTTAGCTGGTCTCTTCTTGGAGATGCTCAGTGGTCAGATCCTATCACAGGCACCAGACATATTTGAGAATGTTCTGTGCTCTCTAGTTCCTGTAGTGGAAGGTCATTCAGCTACCGGGGTTACATACCCCCTCTCTGCTGAGCATGCCCAGCCACTGGATTTGCATAAGCCAGCCCTTTGTGGTCTCATTTTCCCCATGTTGGTGCTGAAAATAGGTCTAACTGACAACAGTAGATTTCCTCCAGGGGTGGGCTTGGAGGAGGGGCCTGAGACCTTGAGGTGTGGCTGGAAACCAAATGCATGCCCAGAAACCTGGACCCAGGGAAACTGAGCACCTCCTGTCTCATGATGTGGTTGGTGTTTTCTACAAGACATTCTGTATGTTCTGGAGATGATTGAGAAGCCAGGCCAAGGTTTCCTAAAAGTCAGAGTAAAATCTTCCTGAATCTCCATGAGCTTAGGAGATTATGTTTCCCCAGAGGGACAGGGCTGCTGATTGGTCCCTCAAGACTTTTGGCACATTTTAAAGCTGTGGGATGTGTGCACTAAAGCAGCAAGCCGAAACTTCTGAAGGTCACAAGTGGATTTGCCACAGTCTTTCATGGTTGACCAGTGACCCACTAGAATTTCCATCCAAATCCCTGAAGGGCCTTCCCTGAGAAAGAGGGAAGAATCAAGAGGTGGATGAGCCTCACTACAACTGTGTGTGAGTAATTGGACTCAGAGAGGAACAGAGAGGGGAGAGAGAAGGGAGCAGAAGCCATCACTGTAGGTATAATGGCTGAGAATTTTCCAAAATGGGTACAAGACATCAATCCCCAGAGTCAAGAAACCCCCAGTAGATTGATAAACCCCAACTAGGATTAAAAAAGAAAAGAGGAGAAAATCATACTAAGGCCCATTATAGTTAAATTGAAGAGCTGGACAGGTTGTGGGAGTGCCTTGATCCACTGGGTACTGCAGCTTTGTCATGATCACACAGGGTCAGTCCAGCCATCTTGAGACTGCAGCAATGCACTTACCCACGGATACAAGAAAGGGCCCTTTTCCACCTCGTGGTAGAGAAAGTAGCTATAGATACAGTTTACAGGCAGGTCAACTGTTATATTTTCTTGTGCAGGGTCTTTTCTTATTTAATGAGATCTGGGGACCCCATGGAAATGATTCCACAGGTCACAGCTCCTGGGGACTTGGTGCAGTTCCCAAACATGAATGTGATTCCACCCAAGGCTCAGAAGCAAGATGCAGCATTCATCCACATGCACCGTGAGTTCAACATGCCCCCCTGGGGAGAGGCGGCCCTTCTGTTGTGAAGAGTAAGACCATGTTTTTCTTCAGATTATGTTTTATTTCTTTGTAGCGAGCATGAGGAAGAAAAACTGGCTAGTGAGAGTGATAGAATCAGCACAATCACTAACTTCCCTTTGCACATATTATTTTCTAGTACAGATGCGATACAGGAGGTGCTCAGTTTCCCTGGGCTCAGGTTTCAGGACATGCCTATGGGTTTCCAGCCACTCCCTGAGGTCTCAGGCCCCCTTCTCTGGGCTCTCCCCTGGAATAAAGTTACTGTTACCAGTTAGACCTATTTTGAGCACCAACAAGGGGAAAATGGGACCACAAGGGGACTGAGTTAGGCAAATCCAGTAGTTGGGCATGCTCAGTAGAGAGCACAGAACATTCTTGAATGTGCCTGCTGCATGTCATAGGGTCTTACCAATGAACATGCTCCAGGAAGAGATGGACTGAGCATGTGCAAGACTGATGTTCCATAACTGGGAGCCACCCCCTTTACTGAATATCTGTTAGGTAAAGAAACTGTAAAAGCCAAATCCCAGTTGAAGGGGGTTTGTTACTTACTCTCCTGGAGGCAGCCTGCGCTTCCCTGGCTGAGGGGTGTCTGCTTTACTTTGTATGGAACTTACCTTCAGCAGGTGGCTGCTCACTCTCTTGAGCCAGCCTGCACTCTGCACTGATGTATTTTTTGCTTTTGAATTAGACTTGATGTCTGTACTGAACTTACTTTTGTGTTAGACTTGGTGTGGGCCCTGCTCAGTCTCTGGAGCTAGGCCACACTCTCTCTATGGAACCTGTATTTCTTCTCTGTTATACTAAACTAGTTCTCACTTTTTGCTGTGACTCTGCCCTTGAATTCTTTCCTGTGGTGGAGTCAAGAACCTGATAAGAGGACTGGGCGGCTTGAGGATGACTATTGGTGCCCCTCTCCCTTTGGACCCTACCTCCGACATTGTTGTCATTTAGTCTCATAGCTTTAAACACCTCCTATATGCCAATGACCCCAAAACTCATATCTCTAGTCTTAACCTCTCCCTGAAACTGAGACTCAGACAACCTCTTTGACATCTCCACTTCAATGTCCAATAATCATCTCAAACTCAGCAGGTCTGAAATCTGCTTCCTGATCATCTCCTACCCCACACCTTCCCCCCCAGGCCCCCCACTCCATCTTGGTAAATAGCAATCACTTCTTTCAAACTGCTCATTCCAAAAACCATGAGTTCATCCCTGCCACCTCTCTTCCTCTCGCATTTGACAGCTCACACTTAACATTTACATCTCATACAAAATGTACTAACCTAGGGCCAGCCCATGGCTCACTCGGGAGAGTGTGGTGCTGATAATACCAAGCCCACGAGTTCGGATCCCTATATAGGGATGGCCGGTTAGCTCACTTAGGAGAGTGTGATGCTAACAACACCAAGTCACCAAGTCAAGGGTTAAGATCCCCTTACCAGTCATCTTTTTAGAAAAAAAAAAATGTACTAACCACAGCAAATCCTGTGATCCCTGCTTGGAAATGTATCCAGACTCTCTCCGTGTATCACCTCCACCCTGTAATTCAAATGCAGACCACTCTCTGTGCCCACCTGCAGCGTCTCCTGAGGACTCCTCGCTTCCATTCTTCCCACTCAGTATCTAATACCCTCAGTTCCCTACTCCGATGCCAAATGTTTTATTATTCTTTTCAAGACCATAAATTAGATCCTGTCGTTTCCCCACTTGCTCCCTCTTGCTCCCATGGCTTCCCATCAGGGTCGTGATGACATTTCAGCTCCTCACTATGGCTTGGAAACCTTTAATGAGCTGACCTCTGGTGGCCTGTCCAACTTCTCCTACCACTTTTTCTCCATCCCCTTTCCTCTGATCACACTAGTTCTCTTTCTGTTCCTTGAACATGCGGAACTGATTCCAGCCCCGAGATCTTGCCAGTTACTGTACTCTAAGACCATTCTTCTCAGACATCTGAAATGACTTACTCTTAGGTTATTCAGGTCTCTGTGCAAATGTTACCTCTTAGGAGAGGTCTTCTCTGACCCCCTGCCCAAGTAGCAGCGCCCCTCCCCTGGTCACAATCATCTCCATTTCCCTACTTAGCCTTATTTCAATTCACAAAACTTTTGAATACCTGAAATTATATTGTATTTCATATATTATATATATATATATATATATATATATATATATGGGTATTGTTTCTCCATAAGGACGGGGACCTTGCTCTGTCTTTGTGACATTCACTGCCATATCCTTAGTGTACTCTAAAACTCTCTGACACACGGTGTTTAATGAATAAATGAAGAAATGGTTCATGAGAATAAAAACCTTCACAAAATTCTAGCTGGATGGAAGAAAGATCTAGTCATTACGTGACAGTATTTCATAACATGAAAGATAAAGAAAGATTTCTAAAACTTCAGGGGGAGGAAAATAAGCCACTTTCTTAAAACAGGTTGCTCACTTTACGTACTGAAAGATAGTAGAAAGCACAGTGAAGGGGATGCATTGGCACAAATGGGAAAAGTCCAGCAGCAGGACAGCTGTCAAGGGCCGTTTGATTCAGCAGCTCAGTGGTGTCATCAGTGGTCCATTTTCTTTCCGTCACTCTTCTGCTATGCACAGAGTTAATTTTTTTCCTGAGACCGGCTTATATACTGACTGCCAGACTCGGAACTATATCCTTCTTTGATTACAAAAGGGAGTTAGGGCAAGCTTTTGCCTCAGTACTCTAACCAAGAATCCTAAGACTGACCCTAGTACAGTTCTTAAGCTGGGCTTACTTACAGGTCTGTGTCTGGGAGTGGCTGATCTCAGCTGGGTGGGGCTCTACTCCATGTATCTCTTCCTCCTTTAGGGACAGGAGGTTAGCCCAGGTGTGTCCTCATTGCAGCATTGGCCAAGGTACAAGAGTAGCAAGCCTCACTGTGCACAGGCTTCTCAAAACTGCTAGTTTCACATCTACCAATATGCCATTCACCAAAGCAAGTAATTGTGGTGGAGGGAAAAAATGTTCTACCCTCTTAGGTCCAATTACTGAGACCCTGCAAATAAGACTGACAAAGTACCAATTAAGAGGAGAAAATGTTTTTTATTTGTTGCTTTGTGTTGCTTTGCCCCCCACGGATTTGTCACCCCACTTCCTCTGGGTAACAGAGATGCAAAGGATTTCTCAAAGCCCATCTCTTCCAAGCAGTGAGAAGCCCCAAAGTGGTTAATCTCCCACTGGAACCCTCAAGCGAGAGGGATCCCTTCCTTGGGAAATTAATGCCAAATTGGGGTTCTCTTCCTGCATTTATTTTCCAGACCAGGAAGTTGCAGGAAGAGACATAGGTGGGGTTATAGTTTAACAGTATAGGCTGATAACTTTCAGTGAAACAAGCCAGATGACATTCCAGTAAGGCAATTAAGTGGTCCTATCAACACAAGCTTGATCTTAGCAAACATTCCTTCTTATAACAATTTCTCAGCGTCTTTACATAACAATCAGTAACTAGTCTGTCTTTGAGCCAGCAATCTGCTGTGCCACAATTCTTATCTTGCAACAGAGATTTATTTATAGTATATTCCACATTTATTATGTATGTATATGGAGGCCTTCATAGAAAAGCGAAGGCCAAAAAAAGCAACTAGACCCGGAAGCTTATATACCATTTTATCAAAGAAAAATAAGTTGTGGACACAGAACAAGACAAAGGAAAGGGTTTTGAGCTTCTAGGGGGCAGTAAGCTGTATGAAGGTAAATATAGGCAGGAAAGTAATGGAGGAAAAGGGTTATTTTAGTAAGGTTTGTTTGCAGATCCATCTTTCCACTTTCTCTGTAGCTGTAAAACTCACAATTCTAAGCCCCCTTCCCACTGGAGAGGAGGAGAGAGGCCCTGAGGCTTCCCAGAGATGGAAGGGTGACTGCTGAGCTCAGCCTTCCCCACCAGGATACCAGGCATGTGACTGAAGTCTCCTTGGACACTCCAGACCAACCTGGCCACCAATAAATATCACCCAGGAATTCCAGTCAACACTGCATGAAGCAAAAGAACTGCCCACCTGAGTCCTGCCTGGATTCCTGACCCACCGAAGCATAAGAACAGATCAATTTAAGTCAATACATTTTGGGGTAATTTGTTATACGCTAAGACAACTAGAACACTGACTAATAATACTCTTAATAGGAAATGAGCAAATATCTTAAACAATTCACAATAGAATATTGACTAATAACATAGAGAAATAGTGTCCCAAGTCCATTATTAATAAAAAAGAATAAACTAAAACAAATGGAGTATGTGTCTAATTGGGAAAGTTTTATTTTTAATAATACCTGGTATTGGCAAATTTGTGGTAGGAGTGGTATTTTCCTATATTCCTGCTTACAAATGTAAGTCTTTCTGAGGAATTTTGCAAGCAGGTTTCAGCCTTAGATTTTGTTTTATATACCCTGTGAACATTAATTTTTTTTCCAGGAATTTATCCTCCTAAAGAAATCAAATGTGTACAACGCTTTACAGACACAATGGTCCCTGAGATGTGATTAACCAGAGTAAAAAACTGGTCACAATCTAGGTGTCCAAAAATACAGAAATGATTAAATTATGGCATATCGTGCAGTGAAGTATTTTGCCAATATTAGAAATGTTTTAAGAAACTTATAGAATTATAGGTGAATTTTATTTCCTTTATAGTTTAACACTTTCTTCTAAAGCCTTTTCTGATTATAAAAATTTCTTAGATAGGGATCATTTATTTAGATTAAATGTTAAATATCTCTGATTGTATGCATCTTAAAGCTTTAAAGTTGCTTTTCAAGACCAACATCAAGGTGTCTGCAAGAAATAAATTGCTACAAAAGGAAAAAAAGTGTTAGGAAACATACAGATTAAGAGATTTAAGCAATTGCAGTATGTACTTTATTGGGATCTTAATTTAAATGATGCGCTTTTAAAAATGAGACAATTGTGGGGATTAAATACTGGCTAGATATTTGATGGGGAGTTCTTTTTTTTTTTTTTTTTTTAAAGATGACCGGTAAGGGGATCTTAACCCTTGACTTGGTGTTGTCAGCACCATGCTCACCCAGTGAGCCAACCGGCCATCCCTATATGGGATCCGAACCCGTGGCCTTGGTGTTATCAGCACCGCACTCTCCCGAGTGAGCCACAGGCCGGCCCCGGGAGTTCATTTTTTTAAAACATAAGATAATGGTTATTGTGGTTATGCTTCTAATGAGAGTTATCTTTCACGGATTAACTAACACACACACCTTCTCACTAAGACTCTCAGACATTTCATGAGTACATGAGCAGAAAGCAGCGATGGACCCGAGAAAGAAGAAATGGTAAAAGCTTCTCCCCGGATGGAAATCTTGTAGCTGGAATCTGTGCCAGGTAAATTGGACAAAAAAAAAAAGAATGTGATAGATAGAATGTCCTTGAATAAGGATCAGTGAGAACCGAAGCCCCAAACTGACAAAAGTCCCAAAGGCAGGATAGGGTAGCATTTTTTGAATACCTACTATGTGCTTTACCTTTGCTTTTGCCTTTAAGGTCCTAATGCTTGAGATTAAGCTTTTAAAAAAAAAATTGAGAAAACGGCCTTTTCATGTGGTGTTAGATTGAGTTTCACTAAAACTGAGTTTACTAATCTCATAACTCTTAAGTCTTTCACTTTGAGATCTGTCCATAGCAACCATAGATTTTTGGTCTCCCTTAACTTTATTTGGTATACAGCTTGCTTTTTGGAGTCGACCTCATTTGGGGATATCAGAATGTAGATCTAGAATTTAAGTATTGCTCAGAAAGCTACATAAGCAAAGCGCAGTTCTTTCTCACCTGAAACAAACATTTGATAGGTGGGGACAAGATTATGAATAGTGGTAGGAAAGCGTCCCCCAAATTGGGCAGAGTTGCCTTTAACAGGACATGGAGAAGGCTGGGGAAACTCACTAACCAGGGAGGTTGGTGTTAATATCAATAGCTAATATTTAGCCAACTAGGTGTGCTGTTTTCAGAGATATTCATGCAGATTCTCATTGAGTCCTCAGAATACTTCTACGAGGGGCTACTATTCTAACCCCCATTTTACAGAGAGGGAAACAGGCTTCAAATATAATGGGAATGTAAAGGAATCAGTGAGACTGAACGCCGCTGCCCTGTGTGCTGAAGCGTACTCATCCTCAGAAAGAGCGAGAGGGCGCCATCTATTGACCACTTCGTGGATGGCAGCAGACGCTGGAACCCAGTAGATTTTTTTTTTTTTTTTTTTTTTTTTTGTCCTTTTTGAGACCGGCTGCACCGTGCTCAGCCAGTGAGCGCTATGAGCAAAACGGTCATCCCTATATAGGATCAGAACCCGCGGCGGGAGCGCTGCTGCGCTCCCAGCGCTGCACTCTCCCGAGTGCACCACGGGCTCGGCCCCCCAGTAGATTTTTAAGTTATGTAGTAGTATGTATTTAAGATGCACAAGAAAATAAATACACTACTGAACCACCAAGCAATTTCAGAGCTTTAAAATTTCTTCAGGAAGGGGGGTGCTCCTGCACTGTTGGTGGGACTGTAAATTGGTGCAGCCATTATAGAAAACAGTATGGAGATGTCTCAAACAACTACAGATGGAACTGCCATACAATCCAGCAATCCCACTCTTGTGTATATACCCAAAGGAACGGAAATCATCATGTTGAAGGGATACCTGCTCTCCCATGTTTATCACAGCTCTGTTCACAATAGTGAAGAGATGGAATCAAACTAAATGTCCATCGATGGACAGGATAAGGAAAATGTGGCATATGTACACATGCAATCCTACTCTGCCATGGTAATTTGGAACTATATCTATAAAAGTTCCATTTAGATATGAAGTACATAAGGGATTGAGGACTTTTTACAACTTCAGAAATTTGATACTTCAAAAAATGTATCTTACATAGGTCACTTCTTAAGAATACTTTAAACCAGCTCTGTTTTCTTTAGATTAACCATAGATGAGCAAAATAAAATAGTGAAATATTAATTTTACTTAAAATTCTGAAAAAATGATGAAATATTTATATTCACGTATAATATATTTTGAAATATTGATTTCTAAAGCCATAAAGCCTATAATGCCTTCATAGTATCGACTTTATTTTCAATTAATATTAGAAGTAAATATTTCTATTAACCAAAATTCATTATAAATCCTATCAAGAATCAGACTTGCTAAATGTTTACTTCAAAAGCCAGTAAGATGCTACAACATGGATGAAACTTGTAACATTATACTAAGTGCAAGTAACAAAGGACCACTTATCTTATGATTTTATTTGTATGAAGTGTCCAGAATAGGCAAGTCTACAGAGGCAGAAAGTAGGTTAGTGGTTGCCTGGGGCTTGGTGCATGGAAGCAAGTGAGGAGTGACGACTCATTGTTGTAGGGTTTCTTTATGAGGTGATGAGGCTGTTCTAAATTGTAGTGATGATTGCACAATTCTGCAAACATACTATAAACCATCGAATCACACACCTTAAGTGGGTGAATTGTATAGTATATGAATTATATCTCAACGCTGTTTCTTGAAGAAGAAAGGTTCAAAGAGCAAAGGTTGCTAATCAGCAGAGGATGACTATAGTTTGACACTGGCACCAAGATTCTTTCCCAGGAATGTAACATCACTGGAAAATGAATGCTAAAAAATCTTCTCTTGAACATAGGCCACTGATAATTGAGTGTGCAGATCACTAGTTGAAATAGATGAACAGACTTCATGATAAAAATTCTCAGCAAATTAGGTATAGAAAGAAAGTATCTCAATGTAATAAAAGCCATATTTGACAAACCCACCAATGTCATCCTGAATGGGGAAAAGCTTTCAGCTTAAGAACAGGAACAAGGCAAGGATGCCCACTCTCACCACTCCTATTTAACATAGTATTGGAAGTACTAGCCAGAACAATCAGGCAACAGAAAGAAATAAAGGGCATCCAGATGGAAAAGACAAACTGTCCCTGTTTGCAGATGACATGATCCTATATGTAGAAAAACCTAAAGACTCTACAAAACAAAAACAACAACAACAACAACAACAAAAACAACTCTTAGAGCTGATAAACGATTTCAATAAAGTTGAAGGATACAAAAATCAACACACAAAAATCGGTAGTGTTTTTATACTCCAACAATGAACTAGCAGAAAAAGAAATCAAGAAAGCAAGCCCATTTACAATAGTCACCAAAAAGTTAAAATACCTAGGAATAAACTTAACCAAGGAGGTGAAAGATCTCTACAATGAGAACTACAACTCACTGCTGAAAGAAGTTAAAGAGGACACAAAAAATGGAAAGACATTCCATGCTCTTGGATTTGAAGAATTAACATTGGGAAAAATGTCCATACTACCCAAAGTGACCTACAGATCAATGCAATCCTCATCAAAATACCAATGACATTTGTTACAAAAATAGAAAATCCTAACATTCGTATGGAACAACAAAAGGCCCCGAATAGCCAAAGCAAGCCTGAGCAAAAATGTAAAGCTGGGGGCCGGCCCGGTGGCGCACTGGATAGTGCGCCGCTTGGGAAGCGCGGTGGCGCTCCCGCCCAAGGGTTCGGATCCCACATACACACCGGTTCCCGCTCACTGGCTCGGCGAGGCGCGGGAGCAACACCGAGGGTTGCGGTCCCATTGCCGGTCCCGGTCCGGTACGGGGGCGACACTGAGGGTTGCGATCCGTTGCCGGACACGGAAAAAGACAAAAAAAAAAAAAATGTAAAGCTGGAGGCATTAACACTACCTGACTTAAAATAAGATATAGTAACCAAAACAGCATGGTACTGACATTAAAAACAGACACTCAGATCAATGGAACAGAATAGAGAACCCAGAAATCAAACTACGTATTCATAGCCAACTGATCTTTGACAAAGGCAACAAGTACATATACTGGGGAAAAGACTGCCTCTTCAATAAATGGTGCTGGGGAAACTGGACATCCATATGCAGAAGAATGAAACTAGACCCATACCTCTCGCCATATACCAAAATCAACTCAAAATGGATTAAAGACTTAACTATAAAACCTGAAACTATAAAACTCCTAGAAGATAACATAGGGGAAATACTTCAGGAAGTTGGACTGGGCAAAGACTTTATGAAAAAGACCCCAAAAGCACAGGCAACAAAAGAAATAAACAAATGGGATTATATCAAACTAAAAAACTCTGCACAGCAAAAGAAACAGAGTGAAAAGACAACCTACAGAATGGGAGAAAATATCTGCAAACTTTGTATCTTACAAGGGATTAATATCCAGAATGTACAAGGAATTCAAACAACTTAATAGTTAAAAAAAAAAAGAACCCAATTAAAAAATGGGCAAAGGAACTGAAAAGGCATTTCTCAAAGGAAGATATACAAATAGTCAACAGACACATGAAAAAATGTTCAACATAACTAAGCATCAAGAAAATACAAGTCAAAACCACACTGAGATATCATCTTACCCTAGTTTAGACTGGCCACTATCAAAAAGAATAATAAATGTGGTCAAGGATGGAGAAAGGGGAACACTCCTACACTTTTAGTGGGACTGTAAATTAGCGCAGCCATTATGGAAAACAGTATGGAGTTTCCTCAAACAACTGCAGATAGAACTGCCATACAATCCAGCAATTCCACTCCTGGGTATATACTTAAAGGAATGGAAATCATTATGTCGAAGGGATACCTGCATCCTCATGTTTATTGCAGCTCTATTTACAACAGCCAAGAGTTGGAACCAGCCTAAATGTCCATTGGCAGACAAATAGATAAGGAAAATTATATACACACACACACACACACATACACACACACACATACACAATGGAATACTACTTTGCCATGAAAAGAATGAAATTCTGCCATTCACAACAACATGGATCAACTTAGAGAATACTATTTTAAGTGAAATAAGCCAGGCACAGAATGAGAAATCCTGCATGTCCTCACTCATAAGCGGGAACTAAAAAATAAACAAATAAGAAAAGAAAGATACAACAATCACAAATCATTGAACTTTCAAAAAGAGAACAGAACTAAGGCTAACAGAGGTGGGTAAGGGGGAGTGGGAGGAGAGTTAGCAAGAAATTGGTGAAGGGCCACAAAAAGTTATATTGTGAAATGTTGAATATACTAATTATCCCAACTTAAGCATCACATATTGCACACAGGTACTGATATTTAATGCTGTACTCCACAGATATGTACAATCAATTATGTTTCAATTAAAAGAAAAAGAAACAGATGAACAGAAAGCAACATGAAAGAAAAAAGCGGGGCTACCTAGATACTTCAGGTCTGCTTTCAAAGGGGCTCCCCAATGCTTGGCTCTGCAGTACAGTGAGCCTCGTGTTACCACAGAACAAGTGCATTAGGGTGAAGTGCTGAGAACAGCACCTGCTCTGAGCAAGAACTCAATAAAAATTGTTTATCCACTTTTCAAAAGCCACTAAGAAAGGAAGAAAGGAGACAGAAAGTTAGCCATCCTGTTATGGTCTCTTTAGAGATACCTAATACCACATAAAAACAGTGAAGATACGTAACTTCTATGATGACAGAGAAAAGTATGAATATAAGAACAAATTATATCAAAAGAAAACTAAATTTTATATATGCTGCTATGGTTCAAATGTGTCCCTCCAAAATTCATATGTTGAAACCTGTTCACCAAGATGATGGTATTAAAGGTGATGCTTTTGGGGACATAATTAGGTCATGAGGGCTCTGTTCTCATGAATGGGATTAGTTCCCATAAAGAAAAGACAAGAGAACTTGCTTTTTCTCTGCGTTCATTGTCATGTGAGGATACAATGAAAAGACAGTCACCTGCAAACCAGGAAGCAGAACATTACCAGACACCAGCTCTGCTGGCACCTTGATCTTGGGCTTCCCAGCCTTCAGAACTGTGAGAAATAAATTTCTATTGTTTATAAATTACCGAGTGTATTAGTCCATTTCTGTTGCTTATAACAAAATACACGGAACTGGGTAATTTATAAGAAAATGAAATTTATTGCTTAGTTTTGGAGGCTGGGAAGTCCAAAGTCCAGGGAACACATCTGGTGAGGGTTTCGGTGGTGGTGACAGTGACCCAGGGGTCTCACATGGCAGAAAAATGGTAGAGCAAAGAGAAAAACTCTTCATGTGCTCTCCTTTTAAAGCCCTCAGAACCACATCCCTGACCACCATTATTAATCCATTCACTACAACATGGTCCTGCAATGTACTCACCTCTTCAAGGTTCCACCTTTCAATTGCCATCATAGGATTTCCCACCCTCAACAGTTACAGTGCGGAATAAGCCTCAGTGAGGTTGGGAGGCATCCAATTTATAGCACCAAGTCTCAGGTATTTTGTTATAGTAACACAAATGGACTAAATCATACAAACCAGAATTCATAAGTCAGGATTAAGTAACTCATTAGACCAATTGAAATATATCAATAGAAATGTTAAGGAAAGATTCTGTACTGTCCTCCCAAAATTCATGTCCACCTGCAACCTGAGAATGTGGCTTTTCTGTCATAAGGTCTTTGCAGCTGTAATTAGTTAAGATGCAGCCATGCTGGATTAGGGAGGGCCCTAAATACAGTGACCCATGTCTTTATAAGAGGAGGAGAGGACACATACAAATGCACAGCAGAGAAAGTGGCCACATGAAGTTGGGGGCAGAAACCGGCGTTTTGCTGCCACAAGGTGGGGAACAAATGCCAAAGATTGCTGGCAACCACCAGCAGCTAGAAGAGGCGAGGAAGATGCTTTGGCAGGGCTTTCAGAGAGCATGGCCCTCTTGACACCTTGATCTTGGACTTCTGACTTCCAGAACTATGAGTAAATTTGTTGTTTCAAGCCACCCACATTATGGAACTTTGCAAGGGCAGCCCCAAGAAACTGATACATATGCCATGAAGTGTAGCCACTAGAGCACACTGTCTAGCAGCAAGCGTCTAAGGACAAACTGGAGCACAAAATAATTACTGAATTTTATGAAGAAAGCCATACAAATAGTGTTCAAATGTTTTTATCTTTTTTTTTTTTTTTCGTGTCTGGCAACGGATCGCAACCCTCAGTGTCGCGCCCGTACTGGACCGGGACCGGCAACGGGATCGCAACCCTCGGTGCTGCGCCCGCACCTCGCTCAGCCAGTGAGCGGGAACCGGTCTGTATGTGGGATCCAAACCCTCGGCGGGAGCGCCGCCACACTCCCAAGCGGTGCACTGTAGCAGTGCACCACCAGGCCGGCCCCCAAATGTTTTTAATGATGGTAAAGTTATAATCTATCACTTCAAAAAATTTACAGGACAGGATGGTTTACTCAGTTGGTTAGAGCACGGTGTTATAACACCAAGGTCAAGTGTTCGGATTCCTGTATGGGCCACCTGCTAAATAAAAAAAAAGAAAGAAAGAAAAAAACTATTACTATTTTTTTTAAACCAACCATCATCTTGCTGAATAATTTGTGACATTTGCAACAACCTGGCTGGGGGCCTCTTTTAATGAGCATCCTTGTCATTTCACACACATGGAAGGGTCTTTGTAGGATAAATTCACCCAACAACTCCCCTTCCAAAAAGGGATGCATGGTTCTAATTCTGATAAGCAGGCCCTAGTTGTGCTCCAAGGAGGTGGTATGTTACACTCACCAGAAATACATGAGAACAGATGTTTTTCCCCAGCTCTGGTAATACTTTGCCAAGCTAAGAGGTAAAAAAAAAAAAAAAAAAAAAAAAAACATGCTTTAAAACAAGCAGTGAGTGGCTCCCAAGGTCAAGGCTAGGGGCCCTTGGACCTACATTTCCCATCTCAGGTACTTCATAGCCAGATGGTACTGAAGATCCCCCAGCCTGCCAGGGTCCCTTCTCCAGCCTAGCATGGGCGTGGCCAATTCCCTTTCTGGCATGGAGCCCAGTCTTTTAGACATCACACTTTAGCTGGTTCACACCACATTTGCAGGGAGAACAATCCTCCAAGTCAGTGTTTACAACAAGCAGCACCCTTTTTCCCTGAGTCACTCTGAATATGGAGGATAGAAGCCAACTCCAGGAAACCAACAGACAGCCACCATAGTGACCTCAAGAATAACCATCACATACCTGTTTGTCCTGCCTGCCCAGTCAGGCCCTGCTGGGAATATGGATAACCCCATCCTCAGTGCTCAGGCACAGACGCATAGGAGAGGAGTGTGAGGGTGCAGCCAAGGGAGGTGGCACCAGCAGGTTGTGCTTCTCCCTGCACCCTCTATGTACTCACAGCACCACTGTTCTGACCCTAAACCACTTTGTGACCCAACCCCGGGAAGGGCAGGCAGTGAAGGACCAGAGATAGAGAAGAGGAGGTGGGGAGTTACCAAGCTGTCTGTTGACCTTTTCCTGTTTGACTCAGGAACCTGACCTTAACCTTGCTTCCAGAAAGACAATGGGCCCCATTCCTGCCTGGGCCTGCCTCCAGCAACCCAGCCGTAGAACAGTCAATAGTGCTTCCTTTAAGGTGAGGCTATAGACAAGTTCTCCCATCTCTGCCTACGTTATCTGCCTCTAGCAAATAAATACTGGCAGTCATGACTGTGCCTAGCACCACTCCTATTATCCAGGAGGACTTCAAAAAAAAAGGGGGGGGGCTAATTTGCTGGCCAGTGGCTCACTTGGAAGAGCATGGTGTTGATCACACCAAGGTCAAGGGTTTGGATCCCGGTACTGGCCAGCTGCCAGAAAAAAAAAAAAAGGTGCTATTATCCAGGAGGATTTGAATAAACGGCTATAAACAAATGAATGTATTGGTTCTTACATGGTTGTCTGTCTCCCTTTGCTGACAAATATAACAGCAAACATATATGTAGCATAACCATTTGTCAGTATTGCTCTAAGCATTTTTTATAATATTAACTCATTTAATCCATACAGCAATCATAAGAGGTAGGCACTATAATTATTCCCATTTTATAGATGAGCAAACTGAGGCACTGAGAGATTGAGAAACTTGCCCAAGATTACACAGTGATTAAGTAGCAGAGCTGGGAGCAGCTCTATGGGAGCAGGGAGCTCCACCGCCCCCCAACCCCCCATTCCCATCAGTTTACTCCTGAACATGGCTGGTACCTAACGGGTGCTCAAATATCTGCTGGATGGATGCAGATGAAGGAACAGCTATGGATTCAGTCCCCCAGACACAACGGGCCTTTCAAAGGAGAAAAACTCTGAACATACCATGTTGCTAGCCAAGGCTTTGGTTCTTACCCTCATGATTTAGGAAACACAAAAGGATAACAGCCTAAATAAGCACAAAGCCAATTTAATAAGAATAACAGCAATAAAAAACTACCAGACAATTTAAAAAGAATTGCAGCAATAAAAAACCACCAGAACCCATATCTATTCTGCATACATGCACAAGGCTGTTTTACTATGGGGACTCGCATCCAGCACTGGAGCGTTTCCATCACTTCTGCTCTCAGTTGACACAGATCCAGCCAGCTCCGGTTTTTAATGGCACAGATGGTGTCAGGTGGCTTTTTCCCTTTAACTCATTCTTCCTCAACCCTCAGGAACATGCCAAAATTTTCTTCTCCAAACCAGTCCTTTTCTTAAAGGATTTGCTCATAATTCCAATCCTTCGTGCAATGCTGTACTAGATACAAGTGAAAGGTATTTTCCCTCAACTCTAGACATGAGGTGGGAATCCCCCTTCATAACTGTAGTTATTTCCAATGGCTGCTATAACAGACTACCACAGTGACTTCAGACAACACAGATTCATTATCTTATAGTTCTGGAGGTCGGCAGTCTGAAGGCAAGGCGTCAACAGCTGTGTTCCTCCTGGAGGCTCGAGCGAAGGACTGTTTGCTGGTCTTTTCCAGCTTCTAGAGGTGCATTCCTTGGCTCCTGGTCCCTTCCTCCACCTTCAAAACCAGCAGTGTAATATCTTTAAAATCTCTCTCTCTCTGACCTCTGCTGCTGTCTCCATCTGGGACCCTCCTTCCTTTCTCTAATAAGGACCCTTGTGATTACACTGGATCCACCTGGATAACCCAGGATAATCTCCCCACGTCAAGATTCCTAGTCACATAGGCAAAGTCCCTTTCGCCATATAAAGCAACATTCACAAGGCCTGGGGATTTGGATGTGGACATCTTGTGTGGAGGAACATTATTCTGTCTATGATAACCTGTGCCATTTCCAAACCCTTTCTCCTCTTTTCTCTTTCAAAGACCCCTAACTCACTGACTGGCAAGCTCAATTGGTTACAGTGCTGCCTTGTAACACCAAGGTCAAGGGTTCTACATTCCAGCCAGCCACCAAAAACAAACAAAAACAAAATACAAAGACCAACTCTTTTAAAGAGCATGTCACTTTTATCCAAGTAATGTTGTTACTATTAACCCAATGGCTCTCAAACTTTGCGGTACATTGGAATCATTTGGAGAGGTTTTGAAATTCCCAGTGCTTGGGTCACACCCCAGACCAATTAAATCACAGTGTCTGGGGATAGGAGGCATTTATTAGCATTTTTGTTTTTTAATAATTATCTCCAGGAATTCCAACATGCACAATTTGGGAACCACTACTAAGATGGACAGAATTCCCCAAAACCACCTCCCACACCCTGTCATTGATGGGTGTGAGCAGGGCTGGCTACATCATCTCAAAGCATCCCATGCTGACCCCGAGGGCCTGCCTTGACTCCAGTCTCCAGTGCTCCCACCCTCGGAGACCTGCATTCTGTCAGGACTGTCTTCCTTCATTATAAAGCTCCAGCCCCGTCATGTCCTTCCTTCTGTTGCTAGTGGTCATAGTCCTCACTACAGTCCTTCCCTTTCAAACACCCCTCGCTCTCTTGTATTAGCCTGCTGAAACACCAGCCCTCAAACTTCACCACTGTGCCCAGCTCAAATCAGCAGCTGCACAACCCTGGGGGACAGTCAAAGGAGGCTGACCAAGCTCTCAGCATTTATGACCATGGATCCCAAATGCACCCCTGATTCAGCTAGTCACTGCTGCCTACCTCCTTAATAAATAAAGTTTCCCCTTTGCAAAGTGACTATTCTGTCCTCATCTCCCAAACTAACTCCTCATGCTGAGGACAGCAAATCTCCCACCCTTCAGAGAGATAATGAGGACCTCGAGGCCTTATTTCCCCAGGACAGCTGCAGCAAGACCCACACTCTGCCTTCCCTTCTCTTATGGGAAAAGAGGTACCCTGGTTCCCAGGTCTAAATCCATCCACTTGGTCTTTCCACGAATTTTTTTCTTACAATTATTGCCTTTCCCTCCTTCAATTCTTACCTCTCAGATTATTACCACTGCATAAAAAATGCTTTAATATCTCTTTCAAAACTCTCTAAAAAGGAGTCAAGTAATATGAAGTATGTTCTCTAACCATAATATAATTAAGTCAGAAATCAATAGCAGCAAGATAGCTGGAAAATCCCCAAATAGAAACTAAAAAAATATACTTCTAAATACCCTTGGTCAAAGAAGATATCAAGGGCCGGCCCAGTGGCGCACTGCTACAGTGCGCCGCTTGGGAGTGTGACGGTGCTCCCGCCGAGGGTTCGGATCCCATGTACAGACCGGCAGCTCACTGGCTGAGCGAGGTGCAGGTGCAACACCGAGGGTTGCGATCCCGTTGCCAGTCCCGGTCCGGTACGGGCGCGACACTGAGGGTTGTGATCCGTTGCCAGTCACGAAAAAAGACAAAAAGGAAAAAAAAAAAAAAAGAAGATATCAAAAGGTAAATTAAAAAGTATTGAAGTGAATGAAATTGAAAACATAACATATCAACGTTTGTGGGATGCCACTAAAGCAGTACTGAAAGGGGAACTAATAGCCCTTAATGCCTATGCAGTATTAGAAAAGAAAGGTCTCAAATCCATGAGCTTAGCTTCCACAGTAAAAAACTAGGAGAGGAGCAAATAAAACCCAAAGTGACAAGAAAGGAAATAAAGATCAAAAGTCAATATAATTAGAAAAAGGAGAAAAATAAAACCAAAAGCTGGTTCCTTGAAAAATTTTTTAAAAAAAGTTGATAAACCTCTCCTCAGATGAGGAAAAAAGCAAAAGATACAAATTACCAATATCAGGAACGAGAGAGAAGGGAGCATCGTCACCAGTATTAAAAGGATAATAAGGGCTTATCATGAACAACTCCGTGTCAATAGAATCAAAAACTTAGATGAAATAAATTTTCTTGAAAAACAAATTAAGCTCACTTAAGAAAAAATAGAAAACCTGACTAGCCCTATATCCTTAAAATAGAGTTCCAAATAATATTTAGAGGTAAAAAGAAGAAAATACTGGTTGAGGCACAGTAGGAGACCACAGCAGTTGCCTACCTTCCTGACCTCAGCTGTTGACTTGATAGAGATGGACGCAGGTAACAGGCATGAGCAGATTCGACAGCTCTGCTTGGGAAAAGTTGAGTCATGATGAGATCACAGCTCTCCCCAAACCTCAAAGTCACTACGCAAACACATTCAGGTTACAGTGAAGAAGATGAATGGAGCTCTAATTGTGTGCCCACACCTTGATACGCCTTCGGGAATTTGTTTTCAGTTGAAGTTTGTCCGTGGGTACACAGATTTCACTGGGAGAAGACACCTGGCAGTAGATCTGTATAGATTTATCTACATTTATATTGATGTAGATCTATATAGACTTATCTATATAAATGTAGATAAGTCTATATAGATCTACATCCTCCTTGGACAATTCTCAGTGCAGACATTTTTGGCACCCAAAGGAGTTCTGTAAGGATTAAATAAAAACATTCCAAGAAAGGGTGTGGCATACAGTGAACATTCCCTGTCACTTGGGGGTGCAATGGGAAATCACAGAGCCATATAGCCTGCCCACACCTGTTAGGTCTACTCCCAGGACATCTTTTCTAAGTCTCTCCTGAGTGTCTCGCAAGCAAGCAAGGGGACCTACGTCTAGAGAAGCGTTACTGACTAAGTAGTTTCATTGCATCTTAGGAAAAAGCAAACATTCACATCGTGCCGTAGATGATGGGCGGACGCCCAGGAAGATTACTCAGCACTTGTTTTCCTCTTTGGGGTTCTCCCAAAAGAGTTTCTTCAGTCCATCTGCCATGAATCTGTAGCCGCCTACTGACCCATCACCGTCCGGTATTGCTCTGGGAGCAGCACAACTCGCAGACCACCGCTTTGCTCAGAGCCTGGATCAAAAAGGGCGCAGCGCGGGTAAGGGGCGGACCCGGGAGCTGGGGCGTTACTGAACCTTCGGGAACAGACGGCCCCTCCTCGGAGGGAGGGACCGAGACAGGGGTACTTGCTCCCTAGGAGTCGCGGCTCTGGATCCCAGGACTGAGTTCCGCGCGGCTGCTTTGACTCTGGCCGGGTTCCGCAGCCGGGTCCGCTCCCCGCAGGTGGCCCGCGCGCACCCTACCCGGCC